>NW_011235671.1:0-363 GCF_000146605.3 Meleagris gallopavo | reverse complement strand
CCCTTCATCAGGGACATCAACAGAGGGTTGAGTGCACCCTAAGGACACCAAGCTGTGGGCTGCAGTGACACAGCAGAGGGACGGGATGCCATCCACAGAGACCTCAACAGGCTGAGCAGTGGGCACAAATCCAAGTGACAGGGTCAGTAGCTGGGACTGAGGGAACACCCACCCACCAAAACCATGGCTAGGGGGATGAAAGGGACTGAGCGGTAGTCCTGCTCCATAAGGGCCTGGGGAGTACTGGTGGGTCGGGAGCCTGGACACAAGCCAGCAATGGGCCCTTCCAGCCCAGAAAGCCAACCATATCCTGGGCTGCATCCAAAGATGCGCAGTCAGCGGGCGAAGGGAGGAGATCCCCAT
>NW_011235670.1:0-402 GCF_000146605.3 Meleagris gallopavo | reverse complement strand
AAAAAGCTTTTTCTATTTTATTTTTTAATTACTAGTCTTGTATGCACTGAAACAGTCCCCATGGGGATTGCTGTTTATGGACTTAATATTTGTAAGAACTGGATGAGGGACAGTGGTGTTAAGGAACTGACAGAAAAGTATCAAAAGAATTTGCAACTCTTATCTTGCAAAAATTCTATTTAAAACAAAACTAAATAAGATTTTCTTTCCCCCTCCACTGCATTCCTGTTAAAGTCTACATGATATTTTTAGTACTTTTTCTTTTTTTTTTAGTTTTGTTTTGTAAAGAAGTCTAAAGAATTGCCTTAATATCTCATAGTTTCTGAAAGGTATGAAAGAATTGATAGAATGCAATAGAAAGAAAAGATTTAAGTATTTATCATGGTCTTTGAGGAGGAAAGA
>NW_011235669.1:0-628 GCF_000146605.3 Meleagris gallopavo | reverse complement strand
CCTGGGAGCAGCCCTGCGGAGGACTCGGGGGATCCTGGTGGACAAAGAGCTGGACATAAGCCAGTAGTGTGCACTTGCAGCCCAGAAGGCCAACTGTATCCTGGGCTGCATTCAAAGAGGAGCGACCAGCAGGGAGAGGGAGGTGATTGTCCCCCTCGACTTGGCTCTGGTGCGGCCCATGTGCAGCACAGCGTCCAGGCCTGGGGCTCCAGCACGGGAATGATGTGGAGCTTTTGGAGCAGGTCCAGAGAAGGGCCACGAAGATGATCAGAGGGCTGGAGCACCTCTCTTAGAAAGAAATGTTGAGGGAACTGGGATTGTTTGTGTGGGAGAAGAGAAAGCTCTGGAGATAGCTCATGACAGCCTTCCAAGACTCGAAGGGAGCGCATAAGCAGGAGGGGGCAACGGCTGTTTAGGAGGGTGGATAGCGATAGGACAAGGGGAAATGGTTTTCAAGTGAGACAGGGGAGGTTTAGGTTGGTTATTAGGAGGCAGCTTTTCACGCACAGGGTGGTGACGCACTGGAATGTGTGCTTGAGAGTCACTTCCAGGATGATCTGCTCCATGATCCATGACCAGCCCAGAGGTGAGACTGACATGCTGGTAGTTCCCCGCGTCACACTTTCTA
>NW_011235668.1:0-345 GCF_000146605.3 Meleagris gallopavo | reverse complement strand
AGAACTGGACACAGTACTCCAGATGAGGCCTTACCAGGGCAGAGTAGAGGGGGAGGATCACCTCCCTCGACCTGCTGGACACGCTCTTCTTAATGCACCCCAGAATGCCATTGGCCTCCTTGGCCACGAGGGCACACTGCTGGCTCACGGCCAACCTGTCGTCCACCAGGACGCCCCAGGTCCCCTCTCTGCAGAGCTCCTCTCCAGCAGCTCATCCCCCAGCCTGTATTGGTGCATGCAATTATTCCTCCCTAGGTGTAAGACCCTACACTTGCTTTTGTTGAACCTCATCCGGTTTCTTACTGCCCAGCTCTCCAGCCTGTCCAGGTCTCGCTGAATGGCAGC
>NW_011235667.1:0-426 GCF_000146605.3 Meleagris gallopavo | reverse complement strand
AGCCAAGGTGAAGAGCAAGAATAAGTCAAAAAATGCATATGCAGGTAGTTTGTTCACCACACTCTCTCACTCCGAACTTTACTGGGTGAATTTTCAGATAAGTCTAGTGATATATCTGGCATCTGTTTTATAGCTAACCTGCTATTTTATTTACTCAAATGACACAACCAACCACTGGAATTTTCTTGATCTAGAACATATATGAAGATTAAAGACATAGGTACAAAAGGGATCATGAGAAACATACTTTTGTGCCTGCCATCCTAGTGTATTCTTCTAAAATATTTTAATATCTTCAGGGACAGATCTTCAAAGTTGTTTTTTCCTACAGAATGTAGAATGGATATTAGTACTTTAAAAAATCTTTAAAGTTGTTCTGTTTTGATAGTAGATGAAGTTATCTATGAGTTTATGAATCTTTTGTTT
>NW_011235666.1:0-484 GCF_000146605.3 Meleagris gallopavo | reverse complement strand
CCCAGCAGCAGTCAGCCCTTAAATGAGGGTCTGGGAGAGGTGGAGCCAGGCTGCACCCTTCTCACCTCACGCCTCCACCTGTGCTCCCATGGCTCCCATGGCTTTGCCTCAGGCAATCAATCAGTGCTTCAGGCCGTGACTCAGCAGCTCCCATACACCTTCTTTGCCTCAGTCCTTCATAGTAAGACTAGTTACTCCCTGGGCACACTCGTTACTCCCTTGTGCTGGTAGGAAGGGATGGGGAACAGAATAGGCCCTGCACAATCCACGGTGAGATGGTTTTGGACCTGCTCTGAAAGCTGGACGCTCACAAGTCCATGGGGCCAGATGGACTGCACCCTAGAGTGCAGAGGGAGTTGGCGGACGTGGTTGCCAAGCCACTCTCCATCATCTTTCGGCAGTCTTGGCTAACCGGAAATGGCCCGTTGGACTGGCAAACGTGACACCCAACGTGACACCCATCTTCAAAAAGGGCTGGAAAGAT
>NW_011235665.1:0-622 GCF_000146605.3 Meleagris gallopavo | reverse complement strand
GTACAAAAAAGACAGGGATCTCTTGGAAAGAGTCCAGCGGAGGGCCACAAAGATGGCGAAGGGCCTGGAGCATCTCCCCTATGAAGAAAGGCTGAGTGAACCGGGTCTGTTTAGCCTTGAGAAAAGACGACTGAGAGGGGACCTGATCCAGGTTTATAAATATCTGAGGTGTGGCGGCCATAGCGGTGAGGCCAGTCTCTTTTCAGTGGTACGTGGAGACAGGACGAGGGGAAACGGACATCAGCTGCAGCACAGGAAGTTTCGCACCAATGTGCACAAGAACTTCTTCACGGTGAGGTGACGGAGCACTGGAACAGGCTGCCCGGGGGGTTGTGGAGTCTCCTTCTCTGGAGATATTCAAGTCTCGCCTGGACGCCTACCTGTGCGACCTGGTGTAGGGAACCTGCTTTGGCAGGGGGTTGGTCTCGATGATCTCTAGAGGTCCCTTCCAACCCCTACAATTCTGTGATTCTGTGAAAATGGTCCGTTATTGTATGGAGGTTTGGGGGGAAAAACAAATCAGGGCAGATAGTTTATTCTGGCCAATATTTGGATCCTTTGAGGACTGGATATGCCAGGTTAAATATTGATGTTAATTCTAAAAAGCCATTTAGCGATGAGG
>NW_011235664.1:0-409 GCF_000146605.3 Meleagris gallopavo | reverse complement strand
TATTCCTATGAATGCCTCAGTGTCCCTTAATCCTATAAAAATGGAAATTCAAAAGGCAAATGCATCTCAAAAGCAAAATTCTTTGAATGTCCACAATGAACAAAACTGAGAGCCTAGTATTCCTTCTCCTTATCTTTGTCCAGTGTCAAAATAGCCATCTTTCAAGCATATTAATTTGTCTCATCCTAAAATAATTACTAGTTTTCCAACTTTAAATATTTTACTTTTTTTCAAGTTTTAACTGAAATCTCATTAAGTGTAGCTGTCACAAATCATTCAGAAGTGTTCTTGATTTCTGTCACTTTTCTGAAATCCTTCAATAATTTTGTGAACAGGATTCACCTCTCCTAAAACAATTGTCAGAAAGTTATGTCTGGTACAAGTTCAATGTCTGGACTTATCTATAAGC
>NW_011235663.1:0-499 GCF_000146605.3 Meleagris gallopavo | reverse complement strand
TGGCTCAGACTCTGAGCAACTTGATCTAGCTGTGGATGGTCAGCATGGGGAGTCGATCACATCGCAAACCTACCTGCATACAAGCAGCGCACCAACATGGGGTGCGTGATGTTCATTACCTGCTGGACAGATCTCACACCACTGACTGGAGGAGCCCAGGCAATCCTTCAACTCCATCAGGCTGCAAAATGAAATCAGAAGAGACGCAGAACATAATTTAAAACACAACAAGGATGCACACAATGCCCTTAAAAACACCCACCGCATGGATGCAATTAGCACATAGCCCTATTAATGACAGCCATCCAGCTTGAGATCCTCCAGAAAAGCAGAGCTCACAGCTCTGAAAGAAAGCAGGAATCACTCACCCCATTCTAAGGGCTCACCCCACACCCCAAAGGAAGCAGTCTCCAGATTCACATGCTGCTCTTACACCTAGCAGCCCTTCAGTGCACTTGCCATCCCCCAAAAAGACAAGATCACAGCCCTGAAAGAAAAA
>NW_011235662.1:0-621 GCF_000146605.3 Meleagris gallopavo | reverse complement strand
CTGCACGTGGGGAGCTTTGACTTTGGGCAGCTTGACGCTGGGCATCTTGACGTCGGGCATTTTGAAGCGGCCTTTCTCCGCGTCTGCGCCGGCGGCCGCCTCGATGGTCACCTCGGCGCCGGGCGCTTGGATCTCGGCCCCGGGCAGGGTCACGTCGACTTCGGCGGTTCCCGAGGGTGCCGTCACCTGGGGGCTCCTTGAGGCTCACGTCCACATCGGCAGCTACGGTGCCCTTGGCCTCTCTGCTGCTGGACCAGCCAAAGGAAGGCATGCCGAACTTGGGCATTTTGAACTTGCCGTCTTTTGCCTTGGTGGCCTCCTTCTCCGGGGCTTTTACCTCCCCCTCGAGGCTGAGCGCCGCCTCGGGCGCCTGCAGGTCGACACCGGCCTTTGGAAGGGTGATGTCGACGGAGGGCAGGCTGATGTCCACCTTGGGAGCTTTGATGTCAGCTTTGGGCATTTTGAGGGAGGGCTTCTCCAGTTTCCAGCCAGCCCCTTCGGTTTTGGCACCGGAAACGTCAGCTTTGAGGTCCAGTGAGGGGCCTTCCCCTGTGACCGTCACGGTGCCGGAGGGCAGCTCGACCTCTGCGGTGGGCAGGCTGACCTCGCCTTCGGGCCCTT
>NW_011235661.1:0-328 GCF_000146605.3 Meleagris gallopavo | reverse complement strand
AAAATATCCAATACTCAGTATTGTAAAATCACTCAAAGGAGAGATGGGCAGCAGTAAAAGAAGGAGGGAAGGAGAGGAGCCAGGGAGACAGATTCCATCTTAGAGTGTATTATATTCTACAAATACAGCTGAGAAACAAATGACTAAATCAAGGCCATTCCAAGGGTGGCACACAAGAAAACATCATCAGGCTCCTGTGCACAGTTTTCGTACAGTGTAAGTTAACAGTTGTTAGCAACATGATTAGATCTGTTTTAATAGTGAAGGTATTGGCTGGGAATAACAAAGAAACCTGATAGAGCACTCAGTCATATTTGAAACTATAGTT
>NW_011235660.1:0-370 GCF_000146605.3 Meleagris gallopavo | reverse complement strand
TAAGGGTGTAAGGAGGCAGGCATCTGAATCTGGAGGACTGCTTCCTTTGGGGTGTGGGGTGAGCCCTTAGAATGGGGTGAGTGATTCCTGCTTGATTTCAGAGCTGTGAGCTCTGCTTTTCTGGAGGATCTCAAGCTGGATGGCTGTAATGAATAGGGCTATGTGCTAATTGCATCCATGCGGTGGGTGTTTTTAAGGGCATTGTCGTGCATCCTTGTTGTGTTTTAAATTATGTTCTGCGTCTCTTCTGATTTCATTTTGCAGCCTGATGGAGTTGAAGGATTGCCTGGGCTCCTCCAGTCAGTGGTGTGAGATCTGTACACCAGGTAATGAACATCATGCACCCCATGTTGGTGCGCTGCTTGTATGC
>NW_011235659.1:0-361 GCF_000146605.3 Meleagris gallopavo | reverse complement strand
GGGATGGGGTGGCACGTGTGCGCGTGTAACGGGGCGCTTTCTGCAAGATGTCTGCCCGTGCGTGTACAAAGGGCGAGGCTCTGCCTCGCAGCATCCACCTGCCGCCTATGCGCACCTCGCAGCGCTGACCTGCCGCCTCGGCCGTCCTCTCGGCACCCACCTGCCGCCTGGTGTGAGAGGCACGCTGTGTTTGGGCAGTGGACATTGCCACTGCTTCCGGACGCGGCCGAGGAGAAGTTGCGTTTCTCAGAGAGAGCTGCGGAACAGAGCGAAGTTGAGACTCGGGCATTCCGACCAGAACAGAAGTGGCACAATCGCACGATGGCGAGGCCAAGATGCGGGCTGGGGAGAGCCCAGCACA
>NW_011235658.1:0-441 GCF_000146605.3 Meleagris gallopavo | reverse complement strand
TTCTTTGTGCATAAACTGTGAATGACCCTCCCATTAGGAGGTTATTCTTTTCCCTTTTTTTTTTTTAATTAGATAGTGACTTCCCTTTAGTTCACATACTGGTTAATGAGGTCAGAGCACAGAGTAACAAACCAGCCATCTAATTGGGATTACTTCCCAGCTTTCTTTGCAGTTTAAAAATCAAATGTCACTGGTACACTTAGGTAGGCAGTGCAAGAGCAAGAACAGTGAATGCTTCTGTCAATAAGGCGAGCTGAAGTCAGGTATAACCAATATAGTCCTTTCAACACTCTCTGTTGTAGCTACTCTAACAGGCATGATAATGCTCTTGTTTTGAGGGAGATGGAATATTTACTCTGGACCTAAGATGGATGCAGAAACAAGTGCATATTACACAGTTTTCCTTAACATGGTATGTCAGGCAACCCAAACAGCAGCAAA
>NW_011235657.1:0-489 GCF_000146605.3 Meleagris gallopavo | reverse complement strand
TCCTACCACGCCCCAGTCCCCCCCTATTTTGACCCCCCAGGATCCCCCTGTCCTCCCTTTTCTTCTCACCTCCTCACCCCTTTTTCTGACCCCCTAGAGTCCCCTGTACCCCCCGTGCTCTCCTCCCTGATCCCCTGGTGTCTGTTCCCCCATTTTGAGCTCCAGTCCCCCCCAACCGGCCACCTTTTCTGCCCCATAGAAGCCCCCACAACTCCTGGCTCTCCTCTCCCACTCCTCCCTCCGCCCCCAGATGTCCTTTCTGCCTCATGGAGACTCTGTTCACCTCTTTCCCCACACAACCCATTAAGTTCCTCCCAGAATCTCTTTCAACAACATTGAGACCCCATGTCCCCTGAGGTCTCCCCCAAACTCCCTTTCCACAGCATGGAAGCCTCACTAACCTATTTTTCCTCCCACAACGCCCCTTTCCATCCTTGGAGTCCTGCAGAAAAAACCTGGAGATGTCCTAGGAGGTTTGGGCATTCAGGG
>NW_011235656.1:0-459 GCF_000146605.3 Meleagris gallopavo | reverse complement strand
CTCTAATAAGGTATTTGCAAGTTCGAGGAGCGACAGCTGTAGTGCTCTCAGGGAGTGCGTTTCAGAAAGTGCAGAGCTATCCTTCAGGACTGCGGAGAAAAACCCCACACTCGTAGGTAGTGCAGGAGGCTGAATTCGCAGTTGTCGGCATCGGAATCGCACTCCTTCGCTCTCATGCCCTGAAAGCGGCATTCGCGCTGAACCGCTCCGGAGACTTTGCCGGAGCTGGCCGAGAAATAGCGTTTCTCCCCGAATGCAGCTTTGAGCTGTCAGCAGCGGTCTCGTGTTTCTCGCTAGCCGAGAACGAGCCACTTCAGCCGGCTGCTTTTCTCCGACGAGTGAGCGGGCTCCTGTGCGCACATCGGAAAGGAGCGGTTTGCACTTCGCCTTGGCTACATGCAGATTGCACACGACTACCTCTGAATACTATGTCTCTGCCTTTATTTCGAGCCACAATTC
>NW_011235655.1:0-381 GCF_000146605.3 Meleagris gallopavo | reverse complement strand
CTGAATAAACAGAAACTATGCTGAACAGCCAAAAGGTAATGATCTAATGAAGAAAAACAATGATAACACTCAGTTGTTCTTTTTATTGTATCAAGAAGAGATTATTTCATACAGATAGAAACATTTTATAGTAAAATATGAATTAAAAAAATAAGGATAAAATAATGAAGAAAAAAAGAGTTTTAGAATTATTCCCGAGTTAAGATTATCCCTATATGTCAGTTTTGTGAAAGTAGAAAGCTTGAAACCTGCAGAGTGGGGGAGCTTTTAAAGAAAACACAGACTTAACAATAACTTGCAAGACATTCTACAGCTAGTTACAGTGTAGATTTATTTTCCCCTCAAAGACGTTCTTATAGTTGGCATTGTATCCAGTCAAAA
>NW_011235654.1:0-672 GCF_000146605.3 Meleagris gallopavo | reverse complement strand
CTGAAGGTATGAATGCCCTCTGAAAGAAGTTACTGCAGTTCACCCTCCTTTACAATGCAGGAATGTAAGTACGAGGCAGCAACAGAGATATACCGAATACCCCCCATGTACTGCTTGCCCAAGGTCACAGCAAAGCCCTGCTCATAGCACTGCAGCCTTGACTCTAACACTTCCCAGAACTGAATTCCTTGCAGTGAGAATTCTTCTTGATATAGGTTGCGGGTATATTTTTATTTTTTCTCACCAGTATTTAAACTGAAAGGTTGGAAGGTTGTTATGATTTAAGGCAGAAAACCATTGGTTAGGATTCCCAGCTATAGGACACAGTGCAGTTACAGCAGCCCACAGTTCATGAGCCACCCGTGAGAACTTCTGTGGGGTCCTCAGCAGTGAAGAGACACACAGTAGGGTCCCAGAGACATTCATTCCTCACCTCAGACCTGAGCTGGTCTATGGATGGCAGTGGGGCTTTGTGATTTCTTTTCTTTGTCGTTATCTACTCTTGTCTTGTCTCTCCTGGCTCACCATAAGCACAAGCAATCACCACGTCTCCCATGTTATTGGTCTCCCTCATAAACAGGAGGGGAATAGCTGTTTACAAGGATGGATAGCAATAACACAAGGGCGAATGGTTTAAACTGAGACAAGGGAGTTTTAGGTTAGATATTAGGA
>NW_011235653.1:0-378 GCF_000146605.3 Meleagris gallopavo | reverse complement strand
TCCATCCCCCGGACCTTAACAGAAAGCATTAAGATAAACCTCAGAGAAACCAAGGATTGAACTGAGTGGCTTTTCCGTGAAGGCAGTAAAGACAACAGCCACCCTGGGACGCCTGTGGGGCTCCAGCACAGGAGGCGGCCGAGGATTTGGCAGCGCCTTCCCTGCAGGCAATTCTGCACCCAAAGCTCTCTGAGGAGAACTTCCCACCACACACCGCAATCTACAGAGCTGCTCAGGAGCATCACCGAAGAGCAGACGGTGCCAGGGGGCCGTGTGAGGACAGGGCACGCACACGCAGCTGAGAATTCTCGCTCACAGCTGCAGGCACGCCTGGCTGCCATGAGCACTGTGAGCTGGCAGCTCTCACAGGAAGCAAAA
>NW_011235652.1:0-342 GCF_000146605.3 Meleagris gallopavo | reverse complement strand
GCTCCCATGTCTCCCTGCACTGAGGGACTCCGCATCTGGACGCAGCACTGCAGCTGAGGCCTCGCCAGCGCAGAGCAGAGGGATGGGGATCTCCTCCCTTGGCCCGCTGACTGCGCATCTTTGGATGCAGCCCAGGATACGGTTGGCTTTCTGGGCTGGAAGGGCCCACTGCTGGCTTGTGTCCAGCTCCCACCCACCAGTACTCCCAGGCCTTATGGAGCAGGACTACGCTCAGTCCTTTCATCCCCTAGCATGTGTTGGTGGTGGGTGTTCCCTCATCCCAGCTACTGACCCTGCACTTGGATTTGTGGCCACTGCTCAGCCTGTTGAGGTCTCTGTGGA
>NW_011235651.1:0-320 GCF_000146605.3 Meleagris gallopavo | reverse complement strand
ATCCACCATGTACTCTGGCAACCTGTGCCACTGCCTCAGCACCCTCACTATACAAGACATTTTCCTTAGATTTCACCTCCATTTTCCCTTGTTCTTTCCTTTAGGTATTGAAAGGCTGTTACCAGGTTCCCTTGGAGCCTTCACTTCGTCCAGGAGGCTGAACAGCCCAGCTCTCCTTGCTTACAGGAGAGGGGTTCCATCCTTGGGTTCGTGTTTGTGGCTGTACTCTGGATGCACTCGCACAGCTCCATGTCTCCCTGCACTGAGGACTCCACATCTGGACGCAGCACTGCAGGTGAGGCCTGACCAGCGCAGAGCAG
>NW_011235650.1:0-460 GCF_000146605.3 Meleagris gallopavo | reverse complement strand
TACAGTCATGAAGGCACCTGCCCTGCATCCGGGCCTCTTGCACAAACCTGTGCTCCTTGCTCGGAGCACATGGCTGCACTCTGTGCACCATGTTGCTTACCACCAGAGAAGGCTCAGGTACCCAACACCATTTTGGCTTCCATCTTGTCTGAGAACTGCTCATTATGCACAGCCCTCATCTTTGCTTTGGTGAGGTGGGGACTGCCATTGCTTCCTCAGTCCCACAGACCCCTTCCCATCCCACACTGCCATGGGAGATCAGGTTCTGGACCACCTGAGGACCCAAACATCCAGGAGTCTTTGGGTCCTGACGAGATGAGTCCCAGAGTTCCGAGGGAATTCACCGCTGCAGTCACCGAGCCACTCTCCATGGTATTTCACAAGTCGAGGCAGTCAGGTCAAGTCCCTGGTGAGGAGAAAAAAGGTGACAGCACACCTCTTAGGAAGGATAGAAAGTGTG
>NW_011235649.1:0-396 GCF_000146605.3 Meleagris gallopavo | reverse complement strand
ATAATAATTGTGTGAGGATAAGTCCACCAGCTATACTAAAATGTCTCACCTTATGACAGATATAAAAAATAGTCATCTATGTCATCTGTCTCACAGTACATCCACAAATGACATGAGAAAAGCTTCCCCTTTTGTTGGCAGGATGCTCCAAACTGGGGGAGCTCACTTGCCTCACAGCTTGACCTGATCCCCATTTTTTTCCCAGGTTTTTCTAGATTTACCAACAAACAGCTTGTTGTGGTCAGTCAGAGTAATGCATACTTCAAAATCTGCATCTTTCTTAGTCTTCAAATATATAAGAAATGTCATAACACAAATAAATAAATTTCTTCTCATGTTCACTGAAGATAGAACAAGAAGCAATAGTCTTAAATTGCAGCAAAATATGTTTAGGAC
>NW_011235648.1:0-478 GCF_000146605.3 Meleagris gallopavo | reverse complement strand
TTATTTAAGTCACAGCAGTTTGCTCTCACTTTTCTTTCTTGGACTTGTGACAGATTATAAAAAATAAGGGGAAAAAAGAGGAAATGGAGGGAAATGATTTCTGCTTGTTATTTTCTTTTACTTTCATAACAAATCTTCAAAGTTGGCCAGATTTTCTGCAGGTGTAAATCATTCGAGCTCCACTGTGCATGCTATTTTAATACAGGCTGTAATACAATACTTCTAAGATACCGGTGATGTAGCTGTTGTCTAGACTTTTTTTTTCAGCTATAGACTCACTTCACCTAGCAGAGTCAATTGCACCATGTTATCTATATTTACTGGAAAATTGCATCTTCTGCTTCAAATCCTTTGTAAAATATTTAATTCTAAATGTATGAGATTTCTGCATTCGAGTGGGCAATGAAACTTCTATGTGGGAATTATTTAGCAAGTGTTTGATGAAAAGTTTGGTTGGCAAATACTGATTGAATGGCTT
>NW_011235647.1:0-355 GCF_000146605.3 Meleagris gallopavo | reverse complement strand
GAAAAGACAGAGCTCACAGCTCTGAAATCAAGCAGGAATCACTCACCCCATTCTAAGGGCTCACCCCACACCCCAAAGGAAGCAGTCTCCAGATTCACATGCTGCTCTTACACCTAGCAGCCCTTCAGTGCACTTGCGATCCCCAAAAAGAGAAGATCACAGCCCTGAAAGAAAAAAAGAAACCACTTACCCCATTCCAAGGACCAATACTCCCCCACACTCTCAAGTGAAGGAAGCAGCTTCCAGGTCCAAATACCTACCAGCCCTTAAGTACGCTCAGGGTTCCCTGCTAAAAAAAGAGAGAGAGCAGCTCCACAATGGAGGAGAAAAAATAAAAAAAATAATAAAAAAAAAA
>NW_011235646.1:0-690 GCF_000146605.3 Meleagris gallopavo | reverse complement strand
GTCTATGGTTTCATGATTTTCATTATCGGTATTCCACATCATAACATCATGCAATGTACTGGGGTTTGACTGCTGATGCTCAAGTTCCGGTGCCTGTCCAGCGGAGAAGAGCAGCTACGTTCCCAGGGGCTTTGCGGTCAGCGAGGAGATATAACTCCCGGCAAGGTCACCTGATGCTCTCTCTCTGCCTGCGCTGCTTCGCTTGCGCTTCTCTGCCTGCGCTGCTTCGCTTGCGCTTCTCTGCCTGCGCTTCTCGCCTGCGCTTCTCTGCCTGCGCTTCTCATCTCAGCGTTGTGGTAAGGCCGATCCACCATCAATTTCACATTCTCTCTCCTTATAAAAATTCTGTTGATACCATATTTAGTAAATTACTTTGTTTTACCTCAGATTGTTGCCACTGTTTTCAATTATTTCGGGGTCCCTTATTTTCTTTTTTTTCCGGGGGCGCGGATCCGCGGATCCCTCCGCCCTTCTAGTCACGGAACCGGGCCGAACCAGCCCGTAAACCGTTGACATTCTTGGTGGAGAATGCGGGCAACAGTTGCTTTTTAGCTTTTTGAACAAATCTCTCTCTCCGCTCTCAGACAGCTTCATTGGGAAAGTTTATCTGTTTCACCAGTACTGTCTGAAAGCGTGACCTTGAAAAGTCCAGGCGGACGGCCAATACTCTAGGATATTTGTAAACTTTGA
>NW_011235645.1:0-375 GCF_000146605.3 Meleagris gallopavo | reverse complement strand
GCCACCACCCTGTGCGTGAAAAGCTGCCCTCCTAAGAACCAACCTAAACCTCCCCTGTCTCACTTGAAAACCATTTCCCCTTGTCCTATCGCTATCCCACCCCTCCTAAACAGCCGTTGCCCCCTCCTGCTTATGCGCTCCCTTCGAGTCTTGGAAGGCTGTCATGAGCTATCTCCAGAGCTTTCTCTTCTCCCACAGAAACAATCCCAGTTCCCTCAACATTTCTTTCTAAGAGAGGTGCTCCAGCCCTCTGATCGTCTTCGTGGCCCTTCTCTGGACCTGCTCCAAAAGCTCCACATCATTCCTGTGCTGGAGCCCCAGGCCTGGACGCAGTGCTGCACATGGGGCCGCACACCAGAGCCGAGTCGAGGGGGA
>NW_011235644.1:0-418 GCF_000146605.3 Meleagris gallopavo | reverse complement strand
TGAAATACAGAAGAGACGACAGAACATAATTAAACACAACAAGGATGCACACAATAGCCCTTAAAAACACCCACCGCATGGATGCAATTAGCACATAGCCCTATTAATGACAGCCATCCAGCTTGAGATCCTCCAGAAAAGCAGAGCTCACAGCTCTGAAATCAAGCAGGAATCACTCACCCCATTCTAAGGGCTCACCCCACACCCCAAAGGAAGCAGTCTCCAGATTCACATGCTGCTCTTACAGCTAGCAGCCCTTCAGTGCACTTGCCATCCCCCAAAACAGAAGATCACAGCCCTGAAAGAAAAAAGAAACCACTTACCCCCATTCCAAGGACCAATACTCCCCCACACTCTCAAGTGAAGGAAGCAGCTTCCAGCTCCAAATACCTACCAGCCCTTAAGTACGCTCAGGGTT
>NW_011235643.1:0-309 GCF_000146605.3 Meleagris gallopavo | reverse complement strand
ATCCAGCACAAGCTGTTCCATCACTTTCCAGGGACAGAGGTGAGGCTGACAGGCCTATAATTACCCCGGATCTTCCTTCTTTGCCCTTTTTGAAGACTGGAGTGACATTGGCTATCCTCCAGTCTTCAGGGACCTCCCCTGTTATCCAAGACCTCTCAAAAAATGATGGAGAGCGGTTCGGCAATGACCTCCGCCAGCTCTCTCAGCACACGTGGATGCACCCCATCAGGTCCCATGGACTTGTGGACCTTAGTACTGCCTAGGCGCTCACGCACGTCCTCTTTCCTGACTAAAGGGAAACGCTCTCAT
>NW_011235642.1:0-546 GCF_000146605.3 Meleagris gallopavo | reverse complement strand
GGCTGAACAGCCCACGCTCTCCTTGCTTACAGGAGAGGGGTTCCGATCGTTGGGTTCGGTGTTTTGTTGGCTGTACTCTGGATGCACTCGCACAGCTCCATGTCTCCCTGCACTGAGGACTCCACATCTGGACGCAGCACTGCAGGTGAGGCCTCACCAGCGCAGAGCAGAGGGATGGGGATCTCCTCCCTTTTGCCCGCTGACTGCGCATCTTTGGATGCAGCCCAGGATACGGTTGGCTTTCTGGGCTGGAAGGGCCCACTGCTGGCTTGTGTCCAGCTCCCACCCACCAGTACTCCCAGGCCTTATGGAGCAGGACTACGCTCAGTCCTTTCATCCCCTAGCATGTTTTGGTGGTGGCTGTTCCCTCATCCCAGCTACTGACCCTGCACTTGGATTTGTGCCCACTGCTCAGCCTGTTGAGGTCTCTGTGGATGGCATCCCGTCCCTCTGCTGTGTCACTGCAGCCCACAGCTTGGTGTCCTTAGGGTGCACTCAACCCCACTGTTGATGTCCCTGATGAAGGGGAAACCCAGATGCTTGTAC
>NW_011235641.1:0-406 GCF_000146605.3 Meleagris gallopavo | reverse complement strand
AGATGCTGAGCACCCTCAAGCACATAACTTCTGAATATCACTTTTCCGAGCTTTGCAAACTTCCAACAGTCATGCTGTTTTCTGTACATAAATTAGCAGCAAGATACTGAATGCTTAACTTTTTTTTTTTTAAATTCATTCTGCATACTTATTCCTTTACTTGAGGGGGAAAAAAGAATCAAAGGAAAAACGACATTTCTTTTAAAGCAGTCATCTCACAACTTCATTTCTTACTGCTTATTTTAGGCAACAACATTACAGGACATTACTACACATGTGCAGGAATAAAAAGGAAGCACAGAATGAATTAAAAATCAAAATAACTTAAATCAGCCTTGGAAATCAGTATACAATTATCAGCATTCAGCATTTCTTTGCCAGCAATCTAACACACATACAGGCATGC
>NW_011235640.1:0-382 GCF_000146605.3 Meleagris gallopavo | reverse complement strand
TCAAGGTGAGGCATGGCAGCTTCTCGGGGGGGGGGGGAGGGGAACCATGTGCAGTGAATGGGAAAGGCCTCTGTCGGAGGCAACGTCTTGTCTTTGGAGAAAGCGCTTTGATTTGATTCTTCTTTGCCCACGGGCAATGCGAAACAGTCCACTCCTCGTGAGCTGGAACAACCTGTGCTCTGTGTATTATGCTGGGAGTCATGGACGATGTTGCTCTCAGGGCTGGCTGTACTTTTAACCGTTGTGTCTCTCCTCCTCACTTAGAAAGATACAGGCAGCACCTCCCGTGTGTTAAAGAGCCATTTCACTACACAGGGAAAGGAAATTACACGTGATGTGTTGGAAAGGGCTTAGAGGCTTTTCTACATCCTGTGCTGTACCG
>NW_011235639.1:0-342 GCF_000146605.3 Meleagris gallopavo | reverse complement strand
TCAATTCTTTCTGGGTACCATGTCGCCACAGGACTTGTGTCTCAAGACCTAGTATGGTATTTCGGGCGGTAGCGTGGGGTACTGCATAGGTTCAAGCCACCCAGTGTTGCCTCCACCATGGTGAGCACATAACGCTTACCATTACGAGATCGTGGCAAGGTGATATAATCAACCTGCCATGCCTCCCCATATTTGTACTTTTGCCATCGCCCTTCCTCCCAGAGAGGTTTCATTCTCTTGGCTTGTTTAATTGTGGCACACGTGTCACAGTCGTGAATGATTTGCGCAATAGCATCCATAGTTAAATCCACCCCTCGGTCTCTAGCCCACTTATATGTCGCA
>NW_011235638.1:0-322 GCF_000146605.3 Meleagris gallopavo | reverse complement strand
GGAACTTTACTACCAGAACACCTGAAAGACCCTGAAATTTAAACAGATATTTGAGACAGGAATGTCGCGGCTCAGGAAGATCTGAGGAGGCCCAAATTATTTAGGGGCCTGACTAATGCTTAGCGGGCCTTATTCAATAATATCCTGGAGAGGGAGAGTTTGTGAAAATTGAAAAGGAGAGTCTCAGGGAAACAGTGCAAAATGAGCGAGAGAGTCTCTTGGTCGAGAGAAACAGCCTTCCAATCTGAGAGAGATGCCCTCCGAATTGAGAGAGACTCCCTGCAATCCAAACTCAACAGTCTTCAATCTCAACAGGACACCC
>NW_011235637.1:0-455 GCF_000146605.3 Meleagris gallopavo | reverse complement strand
TTAGGCATTCAAAAAGGCACAGTGCAATCCAAGCCATTATGCTCTCAGAGGGGAAAAGCATGGAGTCTGTATATAGGAGACCCTTGGCAGGGAGAGAGTTAAAGGTCCTCAGCACCCACCAGCCCTGGTCTAGGCAGTGTCTAAAATCAGACCTAGACCCACTTTATTTTTTCCTTAAAAACAGGAAATGGAGCCCTGAAGGGTTTTTAGCTGGAGAGGGAGTGAGGAGGGGGTATTGCTCACTCTGCCCATATCCAGCCCTGGGCCTGACCCAGACTTGGGGTCTCTGTGTGTGTTTGTTTTTTTTTTATTTCTCCTTTTTTTTTTCCTATTATTTTGGCAGACTTTTTGGAATGTCTGGGAGCTAAGGGCTTTGCTTCATGGAGCAGAATTCTGAAGCAAGAAAAAGAGAAAGTTATAGACTAAACCACAGAAATGTAAACATGTCTGCAGCT
>NW_011235636.1:0-403 GCF_000146605.3 Meleagris gallopavo | reverse complement strand
GGCCCAGACAATACGGCAGGGAACGCCAAAACTGAATGCCGACATGGAAATGTGGCAACACAAAGCCAAGGGGGAATGGCCAAGAGAATGGGGCAAGGAACACAAAAATAGGAGGACAAGAGAATGTAATAGTGAAAACAGTGCAAGACCAGAGACAAGCAAGACACAGAACAAAGAGGATAGGCAGCCTTCTGTGGGCACCATGAAGCGCAATTCAGAGCTCTGGGGGAACCCTATTGTGCCGGGCTCTGGAATGGGTAAACGCTGGCGGGTGTGCATCGCCCTTACCTGCTGGGCAGACAATGACCAGTCAGCAAAGTGAGGTTCCGGGGCATGCCGGGAAACGCAGATTCCAGTTCCTTGCTGTTTCCACAGAGACCAACACATCTCTCCGTGCAGTTGT
>NW_011235635.1:0-460 GCF_000146605.3 Meleagris gallopavo | reverse complement strand
GAACAAGACCAGACCCAGCACCAGACCCCTGGGGGACACCACTGGTCACAGGTCTCCAACCGGACTCTGCACCCACCCAACCGACGACCCCTCTGCGCTCTGCCAGTCAGCCAGTTCTCAACCCACCTCACTGTCCACTCATCTATCCCACACTTCCTCAGCTTTGTTATAAGGATGTCGTGGGAGACAGTATCAAAACGCCTTTCTAAAATCAAGGTAGATTACATCTACCGCTCTTCCCCCATCCACCCAGCATGTGACAGCATCATAGAAGGCCACCAAGTTGGTCGAGCACGACCTCCCCTTGGTGAACCCATGCTGACTACTCCTGATAACCTCCTTTTCTCCCAGTTGTCTGGAGATGGGATCCAGCACAAGCTGTTCCATCACCTTTCCAGGGACAGAGGTGAGGCTGACAGGCCTATAATTACCCGGATCTTCCTTCTTGCCCTTTTTGAAG
>NW_011235634.1:0-402 GCF_000146605.3 Meleagris gallopavo | reverse complement strand
TTGATAGTCCAGGGAATTACTGGGGAGGCTGCAATGTAGGAAATGCACTAGGAAAAGATTGACCCATCAATATGTTGTGAATCAGAAGAATCCGAAAGATTCTTACAGAACAAAAGAAGGAATCAGAGTAGGAAAATCAGTCCGTCACAACCAGCAATCTAGATTGCTGAGAATAGTAAGAATTCCTATTGTGTTCAAGCTGATCCTTCAGTTTTAGGCAACAGCATAAGCAAATGTAGCAACTGTAACAGCAAGATCCAGTAGCCCAGGCCAGACTAGTTGAGCATATAATCTCTCGGCCATAGCTAATATCTAGAGGCTGCTTTAAATGTAGCTTCTATTTTTCTTAGAGTTTTGAAAAGTTCCACCACAAAACTCCACCTATATTAACAATCTCTACTA
>NW_011235633.1:0-410 GCF_000146605.3 Meleagris gallopavo | reverse complement strand
ATAATTACCCGGATCTTCCTTCTTGCCCTTTTTGAAGACCGGAGTGACATTGGCTATCCTCCAGTCTTCAGGGACCTCCCCTGTTGTCCAAGACCTCTCAAAAATGATGGAGAGCGGTTCGGCAATGACCTCCGCCAGCTCCCTCAGCACACGTGGATTCACCCCATCAGGTCCCATGGACTTGTGGACCTTAGTACTGCCTAGGCGCTCACGCACGTCCTCTTTCCTGACTAAAGGGAAGTCTCCCATTCCCCAGACCCTCTCACTAACCTCCAGGGTGTGGGATTCCTGCGGGAGAGCCTTTTCACTGAAGACGGAAGTAAAGAAGGCATTCAGTATCTCTGCCTTCTCAGCATCCCCCATTACAAGAACCCCCCCCTCACTTAGTATGGGGCCCACATTCTCTCTAG
>NW_011235632.1:0-402 GCF_000146605.3 Meleagris gallopavo | reverse complement strand
AGATGCCACATAGTTATTTCCATCCGTGTTATCAATTGACTATATATACCTATTGCTCCATAGAGCAAAGTAGTGAACTTAATTAAGGCCCAGTATGTTTTTAGTCATTAAGAAAGAAGAGACAGTGGCATGTAGCCCCTTAAAAGGCAGTTTCAGTAGAGAAAGCATTTTTTTTTTTCTTATTACAGAAACAAGATAGCAAGGCTCCAAGTTTACAAATATCCTAGAGTATTGGCAGTCCGCCTGGACTTCTCAAGGTCACGCTTTCAGACAGTACTGGTGAAACAGATAAACTTTCCCAATGAAGCTGTCTGAGAGCGGAGAGAGAGATTTGTTCAAAAAGCTAAAAAGCAACTATTGCCCGCATTCTCCACCAAGAATGTCAACGGTTTTACGGGCTGG
>NW_011235631.1:0-431 GCF_000146605.3 Meleagris gallopavo | reverse complement strand
AAAGGCTGAGAGACCTGGGGCTGTTCAGCCTGGAAAGAGAAGGTTGAGAGGGATCTTAATCAACGTTTTACCAATATCTGAATCACAGGTGGCAAGTGGATGGGGTCAGACCATTTTCAGTGGTGATCAGCATCAGGACAAGAGGCAATGAGTACCAACTGGAACACAGGAAGTTCCATACAAGCACGAGAATAACTTCTTTACTTTGACGGTGTCAGAGCCCTGCAGCAAGCTACCCAAAAAGACTGCGAAGTCTCCTTCTCTGGAGATACTCAAAACTCCCCTGGATGTTTTCCAGCACTACTTAATGTAGACAACCTGTTTTAGCATAGGCTGGACTAGATGATCTCCAGAGGTCTCCTTTCCAGACTCTTTGATTCTGGGACTGTACTGGAGATGTCCCTAATAGCTACAGCTCCAGAAGACAGCTA
>NW_011235630.1:0-413 GCF_000146605.3 Meleagris gallopavo | reverse complement strand
AAATGAGGAATTCTAGCCTCATTTATTGAAAAGGAAAGTAAACTAACAATAAAAAATACTTGAGCAATGACCAGAGCACTCTTAACCATCATAGGATTTTCTAGCTCTCTCATAATTTTGTTTGTCTGAATTTGTAAAAAATCCATACAAATCAGTACATCTAAATTGGACTGATGCCAAAATGAGTGCAATCAGAAACTGACATTCGTATCTGTTCGGGCTTGATGCTACCTGCATGAAACACGGAACGAGAGCCATCGCAGTGGCACCTTTGCACAACGACTGCAGCAGATGTGTACACTGGAAAAATGTTGACCCTGTTACTCACGTACCCCCATTGCTCTCTGCAATGTGTGCTCTCTGTGCTCACGTTCTGTTATTTAATACACAGCTTGGTGATCAGCTTGGTAAAA
>NW_011235629.1:0-426 GCF_000146605.3 Meleagris gallopavo | reverse complement strand
GAATGCCGACATGAATGTGGCGAACACAAAGCCAAGGGTCATTAGGCCAAGAGAATGGGGCAAGGAACACAAAATAGGAGGACAAGAGAATGTAATAAGTGAAAACAGTGCAAGACCAGAGACAAGCAAGACACAGAACAAAGAGGATAGGCAGCCTTCTGGGCACCATGAAGCGCAATTCAGAGCTCTCGGGGGAACCCTATTGTGCCGGGCTCTGGAAATGGGTAAACGCTGGCGGGTGTGCATCGCCCTTACCTGCTGGGCAGACAATGACCAGTCAGCAAAGTGAGGTTCCGGGGCATTCCGGGAAATGCACATTCCACTTCCTTGCTGTTTCCACCAAGACCAACACATCTCTCCGTGCAGTTGTTACGGCACTTGGGAGCACCGCAGCTCTGCTGCCACCTGTTGGACACAATACAGTCA
>NW_011235628.1:0-433 GCF_000146605.3 Meleagris gallopavo | reverse complement strand
GAAACGGTCTAAATGTTACTAGAATATGCATTCTGGATAGTAGTATGTTAGTGTACTAAACTCTGTCTAGGTTATGGAGGAGAAAGGGCTCATAATATGTAAATTTCTGCTTGTCTGCCTTGTTACTTGGAGGCGTTATCTAGAGGCAGTTCATGTAGTAGTCTGTCTCAGCAATAGATTGGGTTTTGGTTTGGAAAGAAATGCATTTGGGGAGTTACATATGTCTTTCTGTTGTCCATTCCTTTGGGAAGCAGAATTGTTAAGGAAAAGCAGTCAAAATGCGTAGAAACTACAAGGCTGTATTCAAAGTTAGGTCTCAGTTGGACACTTGCTGATGTTGCTGGGAGAAAGTGAAGAAGAGGGAACTTTGAAAGTGCTGCATACAAAGGAACCTTTTTGTTGCTTTCAGAACTCTTTGACATTCTTCTGTATG
>NW_011235627.1:0-345 GCF_000146605.3 Meleagris gallopavo | reverse complement strand
CTTTTTGGGGGATGGCAAGTGCGCTGAAGGGCTGCTAGGTGTAAGAGCAGCATGTGAATCTGGAGACTGCTTCCTTTGGGGGTGTGGGGTGAGCCCTTAGATGGGGTGAGTGATTCCTGCTTGATTTCAGAGCTGTGAGCTCTGCTTTTCTGGAGGATCTCAAGCTGGATGGCTGTCATTAATAGGGCTATGTGCTAATTGCATCCATGCGGTGGGTGTTTTTTAAGGGCATTGTGTGCATCCTTGTTGTGTTTTAAATTATGTTCTGCGTCTCTTCTGATTTCATTTTGCAGCCTGATGGAGTCGAAGGATTGCCTGGGCTCCTCCAGTCAGTGGTGTGAGATG
>NW_011235626.1:0-457 GCF_000146605.3 Meleagris gallopavo | reverse complement strand
ACTATTATTAAAAGACGCATAGTTTCATAAGATGTACAGTGTTCTGGATCTGACTAGATTTGGTAACTTAGCAAAGGAAGCAGATGAGTAATGATAAGTTTCAAGTTGTTTATGGTGTTGCTCAATGTGAAAGCTTCATGTAGAGCAGTGTAACATGAGTTTTAATTGCTTTTTGTGGAAAGTGGGAAAAGTTACCAATAAATAACATTGCTACATCAAAAAAGTATTTCAAACAGTTCAAAGAAAACTGCTTTTGTGATTTGGATAGTGAAAGAAGATATGATGTAAATAGGTAAGGATTTTAATTAGTGTCATTGAGATAAATTTTGAAGTATTGAGATTCAGACAGCTTTCTAATATTTGCAAAGGGAAATATTCTTGACATACTTCTATACCTGAGAGAAATAACTTTGTCTTTTATTCTTGTAGTCTGACTCATGTCACAACACCTTGCACT
>NW_011235625.1:0-496 GCF_000146605.3 Meleagris gallopavo | reverse complement strand
ATGTCCCTCGTGCTCACGTTGCTTTCACTGGGTGCTTTCCTTTCCCATTTTCAGGTCTCCCCAGTGCTGATGGTATGTCAGAGCCATGTCCCAATGTTGTCTCTTTTCTGTTTGGATTCAACAGCATTTCTCCCTTTTGATCTCTTCTTCTTCTCTTTCTTCCCCTGTTGCCCGTTGGCGCTTCGTTGGAGTTTCCTGGATCCAAATGCACCCTTCTGACCACGTGTGATGCCCAAAGAAGAGGTAGGCTCCCAAATAGGCTTGTGCTGAGTGCTGTCCATGACTTGGGGTTTCTCGATTCACTAGTATTCTTTTTCCGCGATATTGTTCAGTGCTGTATGTGAAGCTTTCTTCTTCTTTCTAGGATTGGCGCCTCCACCATCACATTCTGTAGGCGTTTTGGGCTGCCCGAGTTGAACGTGTCCTGTTCCTTGGTAAGGTGTGGACGTTATTAGACACGAAGATCTCTTCAGTCCTTCAAGATGTGCCCAGTCCT
>NW_011235624.1:0-431 GCF_000146605.3 Meleagris gallopavo | reverse complement strand
ATGCCCAAGAAGAGGTAGGCTCCAATAGGCTGTTGCTGAGTGCTGTCCATGACTTGGGTTTCTCGATTCTACTAGTTATTCTTTTTTCCGTCGATATTGTTCAGTGCTGTATGTGAAGCTTTCTTCTTTCTTTCTAGGATTGGCGCCTCCACCATCACATTCTGTAGGCGTTTTGGGCTGCCCGAGTTGAACGTGTCCTGTTCCTTGGTAAGGTGTGGACGTTATTAGACACGAAGATCTCTTCAGTCCTTCAAGATGTGCCCAGTCCTCACCAGATCTGTTGGCCTTGTGGCGCCCCCTGAGTTGCTGCATTGGCTGTGCCCTGATCCCTGGAGCGGGGTAAGTGACATTGGTGTCCCTACCGGAAGGCGGTCTCTGCTTTCGTTGTCCTGTGCCCAAACGGTTGCAGCGTGGAACTGCGGTCGTCGCGT
>NW_011235623.1:0-347 GCF_000146605.3 Meleagris gallopavo | reverse complement strand
GTGAATGCCTGTGAAACAAATGTTGCAAGATTCAGCAGAAAATTAAGTAGAAAGAACATAAAGGGGTATAAATACTTAAGATTTTGTATTTAGAGACCTGACCATAAAGAGAAGAACAGGAGTTGGCATGAAATGGAGGAAACCCCATATAATTCCTAAAACTTCAAGGCCCCAGCTCAGGCCATTAGATTCTAATTTTACACCTTGAATAACAAGGGACAACTCCTAGAATTACAATGCACCAAACTAGGAATTGCACAAAGTTCACTTTAAGGTCTAAGTAACAGAAGAGGTTGTCTGACCCGGACTAAAAGGAGTTTGGTGATTGTATCTTTCTGTCCTTGGTT
>NW_011235622.1:0-444 GCF_000146605.3 Meleagris gallopavo | reverse complement strand
CCACTGAATCATGCACTAGATCAAGTTGCCCAGAGCCACATCCATCCTGGCCTTGAAGTCTCCAAGGATGGGGCATCCACAGCTTCTCTGGGTAACTTGTTCCAGTGCCTCACCACACTAGAAGTAAATAATTTTCCCTTAGTATCTAACCTAAGTCTTCCTTCTTAGTTCAAAATGATCCCCCTAGTCCTATCACTATCCTACTGTGTAAAAGATCAGTTTCCCTCATGATCATAAGTATTGGAAGGCCACAATGAGGTCTTCCCAGAGCCTTCTCTTTTCCAGGCTGAAAAACCCAGCTCCTTCAGCCTGTCTTCATAGGAGAGGCATTCTGGTCCTCTGATCATCTTTATGGCCCTTCTCTGAACCCACAGCAACAGTTCCATGTACTTTTTTTTTATTGCTGGGGGCCCTGAACCTGGATGCAGTACTCCAGATGGGTCA
>NW_011235621.1:0-461 GCF_000146605.3 Meleagris gallopavo | reverse complement strand
TTTTTTTCCTGTTGTTCTTTCTATTCCTTGGCTTTTGGTTTCTTGCTTTGCTTTGCTTTTCCTACTTTCAATTTGCTGCTTCTCTTTTATTCCCATTCGTTTCTTCTTTCTTCTTTCCCATGTTCTCTCCTTAGATTTTGTTGGCTTTTTATTGTCTCCCTGTGTTTCTCTGAATTCTTCCTTGGCCATATTCTTGCAGTCTACGCCTTTGCTTTCTCTTTGTACTTTTTTCCTGCATTGCTTTGCTTATTTTTCTTTTCCTCTTCGCATTTGTTTACTGCTCCTTTGGCTTTGCCTTCTCCTGTTTCCTTTCCTTTTTCGTGGTTCTTTTTCTTTCCAGACCACGCCTTTGCATTACTTTCATCTGTTCTAAAAGCACGCCTTCTCTTCTCTTCTCTCCTTTCAACGTCGTTTTCTCTGCATTCCTTCGAGCTCCTCTTCTTCTCTTCCTTTCACTGCGT
>NW_011235620.1:0-407 GCF_000146605.3 Meleagris gallopavo | reverse complement strand
AATACTCAGCTGCTTGCAGTTGGTGGCCTTCTATCTAGAATAATGCCACAAGTGTGTAGGCAGTGTGCAGATCTCAGTATTTCAGAAAGGTGTGGTTGAACTTAGAAATTACAAAGAAGAAAAAGAAAAAAAAAAGGAAAGTTTGGGTTTTAAATCAGAAATGCCAAAGGAGAATTAAAACAAAAAAGCATAAAGGGAATGTGGTAGAAATTTTTACATTTAAAATATAACAAAGGAGGACGTCACAGTAGGAGCAAATACCTGTAGAAAGATTGGAATGTGGGAAAATATACTACTGCACAAATACCTATATACTTTAAAAGGTAGATATTTCTGCTGCTTTTTTTTAAATCTTGCTTCCTGCTAAGGCATTCTTTGAAAAGAGATGAGTTCTCACTTGATGCATT
>NW_011235619.1:0-486 GCF_000146605.3 Meleagris gallopavo | reverse complement strand
ACTGGCTGACTGGCAGAGCGCAGAGGGTCGTCGTTGGTGGTGCAGAGTCTGGCTGGAGACCTGTAACCAGTGGTGTCCCCCAGGGGTCTGTGCTGGGTCCGGTCTTGTTCAACATCTTCATCAATGACCTTGATGAGGGGATAGTGGCCACCCTCAGCAAGTTTGCTGATGATACGAAGTTGGGAGGATTGGCTGACACGCCTGAAGGCTGTGCTGCCATTCAGCGAGACCTGGACAGGCTGGAGAGCTGGGCAGTAAGAAACCGGATGAGGTTCAACAAAAGCAAGTGTAAGGGTCTTACACCTTAGGGAGGAATAATTGCATGCACCAATACAGGCTGGGGATGAGCTGCTGGAGAGGAGCTCTGCTAGAGAGGGACCTGGGCGTCCTGGTGGACGACAGGTTGGCCATGAGCCAGCAGTGTGCCCTCGTGGCCAAAAGGCCAATGGCATTCTGGGTGCATTAAGAAGAGCGTGTCCAGCAGGT
>NW_011235618.1:0-376 GCF_000146605.3 Meleagris gallopavo | reverse complement strand
TGCGAGCACAGCTGGGGGCAGTTTGGCTGTGGAGTGGGGCAGAGCCAGGCTCCACCCTCCCTGATCCCATTAAAGGGCTGGGAAGAGTAGGGGCAGCATGTGAACCTGGGGAGTGCTTCCTTTGGAGTATGCCTTGTTCTTTGGTGATGGAGTGAGTGATTTTTTTTTTCCTTCCTCCATTGTGGAGCTGGTCTCTCTCTTTTTTAGCAGGGAACCCTGAGCGTACTTAAGGGCTGGTAGGTATTTGGACCTGGAAGCTGCTTCCTTCACTTGAGAGTGTGGGGGAGTATTGGTCCTTGGAATGGGGTAAGTGGTTTCTTTTTTCTTTCAGGGCTGTGATCTTCTCTTTTTGGGGGATCCCAAGTGCGCTGAAGGG
>NW_011235617.1:0-310 GCF_000146605.3 Meleagris gallopavo | reverse complement strand
CGGGGCCGGTGATGCTGTGAGAGGAGAGGAAACCACCACAAAGGGTTTGGCTACTGGGGGGACAGGCAGCAGTGGAGCTACGGGACGGGCAGGGGAAGCCCTGCATGAGGCATCCCGGGGCTCGAGAAATTGGGGGGGGCTCTGGGACCCACAGGACATAAGTGCTGGGTACCTCGCGGCTGCTGGCAGCCCCCAACCACACCCCACTGCTGCAAGGCACGGTGGGAAAATCCCTGTGCCAAAACATCTCCGAGATCGTGGGGCTGGAGGGGAGGCGGGGAGCCCGCGGGCACAGATGGCACAGCCCACA
>NW_011235616.1:0-383 GCF_000146605.3 Meleagris gallopavo | reverse complement strand
CTGCCAGCAGTAAGGCGATGCACACCGCCAGCGTTTACCCATTCCAGAGCCCGGCACAATAGGGTTCCCCCAGAGCTCTGAATTGCGCTTCATGGTGCCCAGAAGGCTGCCTATCCTCTTTGTTCTGTGTCTTGCTTGTCTCTGGTCTTGCACTGTTTTCACTATTACGTTCTCTTGTCCTCCTATTTTTGTGTTCCTTGCCCCATTCTCTTGGCCTAATGACCCCTTGGCTTTGTGTTGCCACATTCATGTCGGCATTCAGTTTTGGCGTTCCCTGCCGTATTGTCTGGGCCGTCATCCTTGGCATTTCCTTCCATGTTCTCTTGGCCCTTGCCTTTGCCTGGGCATTCCCTTGCCCTCCTGTTTTTGTGGAACCCGCACCT
>NW_011235615.1:0-435 GCF_000146605.3 Meleagris gallopavo | reverse complement strand
CCTTGTGGAAAGACTGCGAGCCTACAACATAGGTAAGCGCTTTCCATTTGTGATCCTCTTGTTGCAATAATCTTACTTGCCTAACTTTCCTGGATAGTTCTTAATTACAACATCTGTGTATTCGTTGAGTATACATTAGGTTAAATTATAACGTGGGTGCCAAAAATTGTCTCCATATTAAGCTACCTCATCATCTGTTTTCCACTACTTTTTGTCTTTGCAGTAGGCACCAAAGGTGAGACTGAATTGGAAAGTGAACGTGCCATTTAGCTTGGTGTTGTTAACTGAAGCCATCACGTGTTTGCCAGCTTTAGTGCTTTTCTTTAAAGTGCTTGAAATACGGAATTGGAAGTTGATCAGATCGCTTCAATACTGAAGCTGACAGGAGCTGTCAGTGCTTCTGGAGCCCTGCTCTGTGCAGCTGTCTGCGATGGT
>NW_011235614.1:0-439 GCF_000146605.3 Meleagris gallopavo | reverse complement strand
CAATTTCAATCAGATTGTATTATATTGTGTTATCTTGCATTCCAATATAATAATTAGTAAATAAGTTTTCCTCCATAGATTGTTGCCGCTGTTTTTTGTTTTCCTCCCTTCCTTCCCATTTTGTGGGCTGGGAGGGAGGGCAGGGGCCTACCGCCCCCCTGTCACGGGTGTAGATTGATCTCGTTAACTCCGTGACAACGCCCTATGGAGGGCACTAATATTACTTAAGGATAGGAAAGGGACTATATATACTGACTCTAAATATGCCTATGGGGTAGTCCACACCTTCAGGAAGATATGGGAAGAGAGGGGGCTAATAAATTCACAAGGAAAAGGGTTGGTTCATGAATACCTAATCAAGCAGACACTACAAGCTTTGAGAAACCCAAAGCAAATTGCAATTGTACACAGAAGAGGTCACCAAAAGGGAAAGTCCGAT
>NW_011235613.1:0-396 GCF_000146605.3 Meleagris gallopavo | reverse complement strand
TAGTATTCAGAGCTAGTCGAGTGCATCTGCATGTAGCCAAGGCGAAGTGCAAACCGCTCCTTTCCGATGTGCGCACAGGAGCCCGCTCACTCGTCGGAGAAAGCAGCCGGCTGAAGTGCCTCGTTCTCGGCAAGCGAGAAACGCGAGACCGCTGCTGACGGCTGAAAGCGGCATTCGGGAGAAGCGCGATTTCTCGGCAAGCGAGAAACAGGAGACCGCTGCTGACGGCAGAAAGCGGCGTTCGGGAGAAGCGCGATTTCTCGCCAGCTACGGCAACGTCTCCGGAGTGGTTCAGCGCGAATGCCGCTCTCTGAGCATGAGAGCGAAGGAGTGCGATTCCGATGCCGACAAGTGCGAATTCAGCCTCCTGCACTACCTGCGAGTGGGGTTTTCTCC
>NW_011235612.1:0-461 GCF_000146605.3 Meleagris gallopavo | reverse complement strand
CAGTCGTCACCATCTGAAGAACAGAATGAAAGGACTCTTTAAATGATCTGATGTAGTCTAAAGATCCATTAGGAGTTGTAAGGGTCACATCTGTTTCTTCAGGTCTTGGTAACTAACAACATTATAGGCCAAAAACCTATCTGCAAAAACTGCCTTGATTTCATACACACTATTTGCATTTTACATATAATTTTGTTATTTAACATTATAAATGATGTTTCTACATTTTAGTCTCATAGCTATTGTCTTCAGAATGGTTTCTGTGTTGTTAATGGTCATGTGCTGCTATTACAAACTCCATTATATTCAGTTTGTCTACATAAATATTTGCTTAGTGTAACATCATCCCTTTAAGTTGCAAAACCTCACACAGCCTTATCCATCTACAGTTGAAAAGTCTATGATTCTATACCAGTAAATAGGGTTGGTTTTGTTTATAAAATTTTGCTTGAAATAAAAAA
>NW_011235611.1:0-482 GCF_000146605.3 Meleagris gallopavo | reverse complement strand
AACTTGCAAGTTAGACAAAGATGCCTTTGCTTCTAGTTTGGTTATGCCTTTTGTCCAAGTACCATTCAGAGGTTCCATTTTCCAAGGTCCACAAACCCTTGTTTAGATGCACATGATGAATGCTGTCTGGATCTCTAGTCAAGATTTTGCCAAAAACTGGGAGTTCTGCAATAGCACTCTCCAAAGCACTTTCCCTGGGAGATGGTGAGTGGCTGTGTTGTGTGTGGTGGCTGTAGAGGGATCTACACATCATCCAGCACTGCAGGTCAAGTGTTGGCAGAATCGTTGCGGAGAAGAGGAAAAAGAAACTGATAGTTTCTTCCCTCTTCCCCAGGTTTTCTGGAAGACTTTAGGCTTTGACAGATAGCTCCTTTGCATACTGTATATACCTTTTTTCAAGTCTTTTTTTTCTACTCAGTTTTAGGATGTGGTTTGCATTAATCATGAACAGGTAGATCCGGTACTTTGAAAAACCTGAGAAC
>NW_011235610.1:0-569 GCF_000146605.3 Meleagris gallopavo | reverse complement strand
ATACGTATTATTTGGATCTGCTTAGCTCTGATTTGTAAGATATACACACACACATACACACATACACACATATATATTTTTAAATCTTGAATTACCTTGGTTTTTTGTTTTTGTTTTTGTTTTTTTTACTTTGAATTCCCTTGCTAAATGTTCATATTCTGTCATATTTTTATAGTTAAATTTAGGTTTCTCTACCATCATTCTGGTCACATTTCCTAGAGAATGAAAATTCCCTTTTGTACCACTTGGAAGCTAAAAATAATAGTAAAAAGAATCATTAAAAACTAGAAATGAATTCAAGTAGAAAAATTCAGATTCAGGCATAAGTTCCAAATTCAGGTGAGACCATCAGAGGTGTGAAGGCTCATAACCCCAGTATGACAGCACACATGGATGCACCCTGTGCTGAGGTGATGGGCAAGAGCAGCTCCAGCACACCAGTGAAGCAAAGATATGAAGACATTTTCCCTGTTGTTGACCAAAGCATAGTATTTTCCTCTTCTGGGAGCCAAGGTTCACCAGGAGCTACATCTTTGTTTGCAGTGGAAGAAGGGCTTTCACAATAGAAA
>NW_011235609.1:0-363 GCF_000146605.3 Meleagris gallopavo | reverse complement strand
TTGGTTTTTTGTTTGTTTGTTTGTTTTTTGGGGGGTTTGTTTGTTTTTGTTTTTTGTTTTTTTGTTTGTTTTTTTGAGTCCTGCCAATATTCAATAGAAAGGTTTTTGTAGTCAAAGGGGTGGCTGGTGCTGAGGATATCTTGGGTGCAGCTGTCTCCACTTATCCTTCATTCAGCCCAAATCTAGTGGCTTCTGTGAAAAACAAAATGATCTCGAATTTGCACTTGTCAGTGAAGCAAAATAGAATGTGAATTCTGTAGCTAAATACTGATAGAATACGGACAGGGTTCCTCCTAGGGATAAGAGAGAATTCTAGGGGAAACAAAAAGTTTTGTTCCAGGAGGGCTATATGGGTGTTATTAA
>NW_011235608.1:0-485 GCF_000146605.3 Meleagris gallopavo | reverse complement strand
CCTAGTCCTAAAGCAGCTAACTGCAGCATTAGTATGACTATTCTGCCTTCAGCATGTTAAGTTTTTTTGTAAGTAACATACATGAATTATTGGCATTTCGTTATTCCTGTAACAACTTTTGTCCTGTCAGGCTTATGGCAGATTTCATTCCTCACTGACCTCATGAAAACTTCACTCTCAAACTAGTCATATGTTGTATGTTTATCCCAACTATCTTTGTATTCTACCATGTACCTACCCAATATGGTTGCTTATATTCACTCTTCTAGGCTAATGAAGCCATTCTTAATGCTCCTATTCATCTTTTCCATCCACAAATATCACTGTTTCTATCCTTACACTTTTTCACATGAGATACTCTTTAAGTCATTCCCTTGCCGTCAAAAACCTGATTGATTCAAAAGCAGACTCTATGTCTGATGCAGGGAAGACTGATATGCAAGTCTGTTCAGTCAGCAGTTCTGTAGTATACATGCAAGCACAAT
>NW_011235607.1:0-347 GCF_000146605.3 Meleagris gallopavo | reverse complement strand
ATAGAGAAACCATTCTGGTTTTATGGGTATCAGTGTATATTAGGACATGGGGTCCAACCTTTTTGGCTTGCCTGGGACGCATGGAGCGAAGAGGAATTGTCTTGGCCTGCATATAAAATAGATAATGTAGCTAATGTAATATAAGTAACTAAAACTTTTTTTAATTTAAAAACAGTTTTAAAACAAAAAGAGAAGAAAGCAACAAAACCATAAAAGCAGTGGGATATTTGACCTTATTTTGTGAAACTAGTCCATCAGGCTTGTTCGATGGCAGCAGTTATCCATTCTGAAGTGAGGGGTATCTTTATGTTGTAATAGAGGTCTTATAAAAGTCTGGTAAAGATTTT
>NW_011235606.1:0-533 GCF_000146605.3 Meleagris gallopavo | reverse complement strand
AAATGAATAATCCCTAGTTCATAGGACATGGATGTGACTCTGCTGTTACAATAAAATACATGGTTCCAGCTTGCTCTTCATAGGTTCTTTCTACCACTATTTCTACTATTGTTGTTTTTGTTTGTTTGGTTTTTTTTGTTTTGTTTTTTTGTTTTTTTGTTTGTTTCTCTTAAAAAAGACTCGAGGACTAGGCTTCTATCAGTTGCAAAAGCAGTACCAACCTCAGAGACTAACTTCATACAGTTTGAGGATATCACATGGAGGTAGTGTTTTGGAAGGTATTTTGTTTTGCTTTTCTAAACACTTCAGTCTGGTAGTTGATTAAACTACCAGAATTGCACAGGAAGATTAAAACAACAAACTAGATATACAAATTCTTAGATAAGAAAGATTTTGATAATATATGAAAATGTTATTTACGCTGTCATCTTCCAGACTGCATGACACTTTGAGCTTACATTTTTAGTGATCTCCTTTGAACTTTTGCATTTTATAGTGGTCAATGTCTTGAACAAGAAGTCTGTGTTTACATC
>NW_011235605.1:0-376 GCF_000146605.3 Meleagris gallopavo | reverse complement strand
GACCCTGAAGGTGCGATGTGTGGTGGAGGCAGCAGCATGCCCAGTAGCTACCCTTTCCTCCTCCCGGGGCACGGATGCCAAGATGCTGGCCTCCTGCAGACTCGGTGGTCATCGGTGCTTCGCCATGACCGTGTATTCTTTGCTTTTTTCATGTTGCTGCAGAGGCTGCTGCTGCTGCATGGGTTGATGTTGGTTTCCTCGGTTGGTTTTCCGTGTTCGTTTTTCTCGTGGTTTCTGCCTTGGTTTCCTGCTCCTTCTGCATTGCAATGCATTGGGCTATTTTCAGTGGTGTTGATTTTTCCCCTTCTGTTTCTGTTCTTGGAAGTGCTTTTCCTTTCCTAAGCGTATTCCCGTCTGTTTGTGAGGATTTCAAGTG
>NW_011235604.1:0-418 GCF_000146605.3 Meleagris gallopavo | reverse complement strand
TTCTTCCAAAGCAACCAGAGCAACCTCACACAGTTCCACCCAGATATTTTCCTTTTCAGTTTATGACTCCCAGGCTCATACGAACCATCTGTTTCCAAACTTCCAAATTTGATTTAATTATTTTCTCTTCAGAGCTCTCCCACTGAACTCACAGTTCTTCTGTAAGAGACCTCTCCTTTATAAGTAAATAAAGCTACAGCGTCCTAGCTTACTGGGAGCTATGTAAGAATTGCCCCCTTGCAAAAACAAATCCATTTCTTTAAATAAACTTGATTTCTTTTAAATTGAAAAGCAATTTAGCTAGAGATTTTTGGAATTAATTTGTGGAAAAGTTTTAGTCTCTATTTTTCTGCTAGAAATCATAAATACTCTTAAAACTCTGAGAACAATTATACCTTATGCAGATTTGGACGTAGAA
>NW_011235603.1:0-449 GCF_000146605.3 Meleagris gallopavo | reverse complement strand
AACTGTGAAGCATGTTAACATAACTGAATGATTTTATGCCCTTATTCTGTGATTAAGATTGGACATATTAACATACAATTTGTCAGCCTAGATGAACATAATAAAGTAATAGTTACAGCTCTGTATGTTTAGAATGATGGGGAGAATGGATCTTATCATTTATCTAGTTCTTTCTTGACAACAGCTGAACGTTTATTACAGTGGTGTGCAAAGGACTGTTTCTATTTGACATTAAAATTATGACTCGCAGTTTTATCATAATTGTTCTTAACTATTTCTCTGAGAAGTAATCAGCGATTCAACTGCTGCAGAAGTGAGGTAGGGAGAGATATGTTCTAGTAGCTTATCTGATTGCTGGCAATAATAAACTTTTACTTTTTTTCCTATAACCTTATATCTTTCGAGCAGCATGGCCATAACTAACTGCAATTAGTAGTACAGCAATCTCT
>NW_011235602.1:0-417 GCF_000146605.3 Meleagris gallopavo | reverse complement strand
TGAATACAACCAGAGCAGAGTGTGACTAAAAACCTGGGGAAAAGTACAGAGTAAAGCAGGAGTAAAGTATCAATAAACCCAGAGTAAAGTGTGAGGTAAACCCAGAGAAAAGGGTGAGTACACACAGAGTAGAGGGCGAGTACACCTAGAATGAAGTGTGCGTCAACACAAATGTGAAGTGTGTGTAAACATGGAGTAAAGTCTGGGTAAAACCCTGTGAGAGGTAGATTGTGTTCTTGCAGTGGAAATTTCCAGTCACAACAAAAGCTGCTGAAGAGAGTGAGGTTGAGACTGGGGCATTCCAACCTGGGTACAATTGGCACAGGCACGAGGTAAGGAAATTATATAGGGTAGGGAAGAGTCTGGAACAGGACAGAAGGAGTGCACTGATTTTGATAACATTGTCCTCCTATTGCC
>NW_011235601.1:0-517 GCF_000146605.3 Meleagris gallopavo | reverse complement strand
TCCCATACTATGCTTATGGACACAACCTCATCAATTCAGTCATTCACTTTCTCTCTCAGAAGGTTCTTCCGTGAAGATTTACTCTGAGAGCTGTAATGAAACAAATAGGGACAGCTTTCTTTAGGATTATTTGTGTAAAATATTGCTAGAGAGAAGAGAAAATTACCTTAGTCATGCAATAATGTCTGAGAGTGATTATATCAAAGACATAGTAATTTTGTTCTCTCCCTTTGGCAATGTTTTCTTGATGCTCCCTTGAAAACCAGTTAGAATTTACATCTCTATCTGCATGCATACACACATATAGTATTATTTTTTTTCAGACTGGCTTTAACCCAAAATCTAATTCTTAAACCTATAAAATTATGGATACAATTTTACATCCTCAATTTGTTGGTGTAATTTAGATCCTTGGAACAGGTAGTAATAGACAGGGCCCTAAATTACTGAGTTGCTGTGTATAAAAGGTGAAATACGGTCTCATGGATGTCATAAAAATATCTCATATATTTTAAAA
>NW_011235600.1:0-335 GCF_000146605.3 Meleagris gallopavo | reverse complement strand
CTCGGAGGCAATGCTGAAGGCACCGAAGGTGGGAATTCGGACTCCCTGCACGTGGAAGAGAAGGGAAGGGCTGAAGTGTTAAGGCTGGAGGAAGAGCTGAAGCTTGCCCCGTCCACGGACGGTGCTTCGGGTCCTGCCCGTGCCCTCTGCCACTGCTCAGAAGTGGGAGAGCTTTGGGAAGGAGCTGCCCGGTGCTCTCCCTCCGTCTGCCCTCCAGAAACGCGGCCCAGCAGTCAGGGCAGAAGCAGCCTCCTGGAATCCAGAGGCTTGCAGAGCTTGCGATCAGCCCCACATCCGTGGTGCAGTCATAGCATGCATGCGGGAGGCCCGCTGGT
>NW_011235599.1:0-324 GCF_000146605.3 Meleagris gallopavo | reverse complement strand
AAACTAAGAGAGATGGCCTGAGGGCAGCTGCTGCTCAGGGACTGGATGGGCATTGGGCAGCGGGTGGTGAGCAGTTGCTCTGTGCATCACTTGTTTTCCTTATGTACATATATATCTGTTTTTGTTATGTATTTGTCATATATGCATTATATATATATATATATACATGTACAAATACACACACACAGGTAGACTGCTCTGAAAGTTATGCTTCCCGTTCTGCCAGTATTCCATTAAAATTTATTGCTGTGTGACAGATGGCAGACCGACAAAATGCCATCTGACACGGAAGCAATGTATGAAGCAAAGGTTTGGAAGTGAATT
>NW_011235598.1:0-541 GCF_000146605.3 Meleagris gallopavo | reverse complement strand
GTGTTTTAAATTATGTTCTGCGTCTCTTCTGATTTCATTTTGCAGCCTGATGGAGTTGAAGGATTGCCTGGGCTCCTCCAGTCAGTGGTGTGAGATGTGTCCAGCAGGTAATGAACACGATGCACCCCATGTTGGTGCGCTGCTTGTATGCAGGTAGGTTTGCGATGTGATCCGACTGCCCCATGCTGACCATCCACAGCTAGATCAAGTTGCTCAGAGTCTGAGCCAGGCTCACCTTGAAAGGGCCAGCACATCCACCATGTCTCTGGCAACCTGTGCCGCTGCCTCAGCACCCTCACTGTACAAGACGTTTTCCTTAGATTTTCACCGCCATTTTCCCTTGTTCTTTCCTTTAGGTATTGAAAGGCTGTTACCAGGTTCCCTTGGAGCCTTCACTTCTCCAGGAGGCTGAACAGCCCAGCTCTCCTTGCTTACAGGAGAGGGGTTCCATCCTTGGGTTCGTGTTTGTGGCTGTACTCTTGGTATGCACTCGCACAGCTCCATGTCTCCCTGCACTGAGGACTCCACATCTGGACGCAGC
>NW_011235597.1:0-433 GCF_000146605.3 Meleagris gallopavo | reverse complement strand
ATTATCTCTAGTAAATACTAACAAAGTTAAAAAAATAATGAGAAAATGTATCAGTTAGCTAAACAAAGAAAAAAAACAAAATTAACAAACTCTCAGTGCTCACAACACATTATGAGTTAACAATATAAGTCTATTAAAATAATGACCATCATAAGTCTGCTCTATAATGCTACTTCAGCAAAAGTACTTTCAGGAAACATGTTTTGTATCTAAACAAACATTTTCTCTCTTCATCTTCATCAGTGAAGACACCTTCTTCTACTTCACAAGGTTATACTTTTACTAGATTTTCTTCATTTTTTCATAGACTACTGACCAAAATTTTTTATTAACCATTATACATCTGTGATTTAAGAGCTCTTAAAACTGCTTAATATTTTAAGAAATAGAGCCTAAATCCTTTTTTCTGTCTAGTGGCATGTGTCAACTATGT
>NW_011235596.1:0-622 GCF_000146605.3 Meleagris gallopavo | reverse complement strand
TGTTGAGGGAACTGGGATTGTTTGTGTGGGAGAAGAGAAAGCTCTGGAGATAGTCTTCTATTGACAAGCCTTCCAAGACTCGAAGGGAGCGCATAAGCAGGAGGGGGCAACGGCTGTTTAGGAGGGTGGATAGCGATAGGACAAGGGGAAATGGTTTTCAAGTGAGACAGGGGAGGTTTAGGTTGGTTATTAGGAGGCAGCTTTTCACGGCCCAGGGTGGTGACGCACTGGAATGTGTGCTTGAGAGTCACTTCCAGGATGATCTGCTCCATGATCCGTGACCAGCACAGAGGTGAGACTGACATGCTGGTAGTTCCCCGCGTCACACTTTCTATCCTTCCTAAGAGGTGTGCTGTCACCTTTTTTCTCCTCACCAGGGACTTGACCTGACTGCCTCGACTTGTGAAATACCATGGAGAGTGGCTCGGTGACTGCAGCGGTGAATTCCCTCGGAACTCTGGGACTCATCTCGTCAGGACCCAAAGACTCCTGGATGTTTGGGTCCTCAGGTGGTCCAGAACCTGATCTCCCATGGCAGTGTGGGATGGGAAGGGGTGTGTGGGACTGAGGAAGCAATGGCAGTCCCCACCTCACCAAAGCAAAGCAAAGATGAGGGCTGTGC
>NW_011235595.1:0-456 GCF_000146605.3 Meleagris gallopavo | reverse complement strand
TAGTGATACAAGCAGCTGCATATAGATTATATTGATAATTCTATTAATTTTATTTCTTACTACTTTCTTTAAAAACAAACAAACAAAAAACCCAACAACATTCTTCTAAATATTTTATTGTATTGATATACATTTAAACATCTCTCTATGTATATGATGTAAGATAATAAAATATTTAAGCAACTAGTTAGTCTTTAATGATTACCTGTATTTGCAAATAAAACATAGTAAAGATTACTGACACTTAAATAATTTATGTGCTCCTAGAATAAAGTAAAAATGAATAGAGACATTAAAAATATAAATTTGAATTGACACATAAGAATCCAAAATTCCCCATTAGGTATCTAAACTTGTTTTAGAAACTCTACTGTGGCAATTAATCAATATGAAAAATATGCATTCTGAGAGGGCACAAGAATATTTGCATTCATAAATTTGTGTTTATTATTACTG
>NW_011235594.1:0-490 GCF_000146605.3 Meleagris gallopavo | reverse complement strand
CGTCCAGGCCTGGGGCTCCAGCACAGGAATGATGTGGAGCTTTTGGAGCAGGTCCAGAGAAGGGCCACGAAGATGATCAGAGGGCTGGAGCACCTCTCTTAGAAAGAAATGTTGAGGGAACTGGGATTGTTTGTGTGGGAGAAGAGAAAGCTCTGGAGATAGCTCATGGCAGCCTTCCAAGACTCGAAGGGAGCGCATAAGCAGGAGGGGGCAACGGCTGTTTAGGAGGGTGGATAGCGATAGGACAAGGGGAAATGGTTTTCAAGTGAGACAGGGGAGGTTTAGGTTGGTTCTTAGGAGGCAGCTTTTCACGCACAGGGTGGTGACGCACTGGAATGTGTGCTTGAGAGTCACTTGCAGGATGATCTGCTCCATGATCCGTGACCAGCACAGAGGTGAGACTGACATGCTGGTAGTTCCCCGCGTCACACTTTCTATCCTTCCTGAGAGGTGTGTTGTCACCTTTTTTCTCCTCACCAGGGACTTGACC
>NW_011235593.1:0-415 GCF_000146605.3 Meleagris gallopavo | reverse complement strand
GGGCTCAAAATAAGCAACAACAAAAAAACCAGCGACAATGATTTAAGGAGGAAGACTTGTTTTACTAACTATGATATCGAAATATAAGATAATACAATATAATACAATCTAATTGAAATTGAAGGCTAATAAAATACAAATTAAAAAAAATAAAGAGAGAAAGAGAGTTTTCTGAAACCAAGAAAACCTACTTTGAACTGAAGGCACATGGCTTGGGAGTACATCCACACCCTCTGCCAGGCAGAGAGTGAGAGAGCGATGGAAGCTCCCGTCTGAGAATGAGATCTTGTGACTTCCGTGACATATCTTCCTCTCTGACAGTGAGGTCCTCTGCGCCATGTAGTTCTTCTTCTTACCTGTGTTCCACATGATGTTATGATGTAGATTACCAATAGCAAAATTACAAAGCCATGAC
>NW_011235592.1:0-320 GCF_000146605.3 Meleagris gallopavo | reverse complement strand
TGTGGGAAGACATCCCAGAAGTTTTCAACAGAAATACTTAAAGGCAGCCTTTCCAGGTTTCTTTGAGAACTTTTCAAACGCAAGGAATTTTAAGTGCAAAGATTTCTTAGACTTCAGATTGGCAGTGTTTCTATCTAAGCCGGCAGCCTTTAAACCCATACCTAAACCGAAGCTTGCTCATCTAAGTGGAGGCACCTTAGCTATGTTCTAAGTCTGCATCGGAAAATGAGTTTCCCGTTCACTAGTCCTTTCTGACTCGCTACGTGTTCAATTTCATAGGAAGAAAAACTTGATGTCTCTGCCAAGGGAGATGTACACCA
>NW_011235591.1:0-448 GCF_000146605.3 Meleagris gallopavo | reverse complement strand
CAAAAAAAGAAGACCTCACTACAGAATAAAACAAATGAGAAATTGCAATATAAGGATGGAGAGCAAAGCAAAGCAAAACGAGGTCGAGAAATACAAGAGGAAAGCCAATGAATTCAATACACTAGCATGGCAAAGCAAAGAATCCTAGCAAAGTAAAGAGAGAACAAAGCTCACCAGTGCTTAACAATGGAAAGAAAGAATGAAAATTTAACAGCAATGCAAGGCCCCGATACCAACAATAACCGAAGAACAAACCAAAGCCAGGAAAGACGAGCAAAAGAAAAGAAAGCGTAAGTAATAAAAAGCCAAGGAGAGCAAAGCAGAATCACTTGAAATCCTCACAAACAGAGGGGAATACGCTCAGGAAAGGAAAAAGCAGTTCCAAGAATAGAAACAAAAGGGAAAATAAAACAACCCTGGAAAAAAACCCAATGCATTGCAATGCAGA
>NW_011235590.1:0-600 GCF_000146605.3 Meleagris gallopavo | reverse complement strand
TTTTCTGGCTTGTAGTTTGGATGGAACTGTTCCTGGTGTTATGTCTGTGCTATTTTCCTGTTAGAAAATTTGGATGATAAAGTAGAAGGGCTAAACTGGAACAGGATGGTGGAATCAGGGCATTCAAATTTGAATTTGGGGTTGTGATCAATGACCACTATCATTATTAAACATTTGTTAATCTAAAAGAGATTTAGGTTATGATTAAATTCTTAACTAAGAGAATGGTGAGGCACTGGCATAGGCTGCCCAGGGAAGCCTTGGAGGCATTTAAGGCCAGGTTGGATGGGGGCCTCGGGCAGCCTGATCTAGGAGTTGGCAACCCTGTCCACAGCAGGTGGGCTGGAACTGAATCTTTACTGTCTCTTCCAACCTAAGCCATTTTATGATTGTCAGTTTGTGTCTTACATTTCAAAGGAAGTAGAAATTGATAAGGCACAGATTACAAACACCTTAAAATTCTGATTCTGATTTGTGACCAAATACTTAAGTGTTATTTTTTTTCTCTGCATTATCTAAGCTGGAAGAGTAAGAGGAATGTGTCACAATTAAATCCCCAGTTTGGGTACACCAGGCTGGTGGCATATAATATTATTGGTT
>NW_011235589.1:0-484 GCF_000146605.3 Meleagris gallopavo | reverse complement strand
CTTTGTTTCCGGGAGAAAATAGCATTCGTTTGGGAGAAGATGTCCTCTTTTGGATGGAAAAGTAGTATTTGTGGGAGAAGCTGTCCAATGTTTGGGCCCAAGGTAGCATTACTGGAAGGTAATGTCATTGTATTGGAGAAGGGTGGTATTCTTGGGGAGAATGTGTTCTTTTGGAAGCCAACGGTGTACTTTGGGGGGAAAAAGCGGCCTTTCTGGGAGAAAGTGTCCTAGTTTGGGGAGAAAGTGTCATAGTGCGGAGTGTAGTGTAGCAGATTAGGGGAATTGGGAGGTATTCCTAAGAGAACTGTCATTTCTGAGTGAAAAGGTCTTATGTGGGGGGAAAGGTGAGGAATGTGTGAGAAAGCTGGTGTTTCTGGGAGTAAATGCCATGTTTTGGGGGCTAGAAATGGTCTTTCTGGTGGGATGTGCCACATCTTTGTGAGGCAGTCCGTGTTTGTGAGGGCCAATGGCATATATTCTGGAT
>NW_011235588.1:0-617 GCF_000146605.3 Meleagris gallopavo | reverse complement strand
GTCCATATTAACCCTCCTAGAGGCCTCGGAGGCCACTGTCCAACAGGGTTGCCCAGCTGGTAGCTGATCCGGGGGAGTCAGAGTGCCTGAGAACAAGGCGCAATGTCAGGGTGGTGGATGGAGCCAACGTACTCCCAGTCACTAAGACCAGAAAGGCCGCCCCACGGACACCCCCTGACAGGGCCCCATGCGGGTGTCCCAGAAACAAATGTTCAACCATCTCACACGGGCTGGGCGGCCTTTGCCAAGAGCGACCGGCAACCTCATCATATTTTACTGCAGTGACGGAAACAGCTGCGAGACGATCAAAAAACTTCAAAGTACTCCCAAAAAGAGCCAGGCTACGAATAACGCAGCAAATGCCAATGGGAACCTGGAACTCAGAGAACTTTACAGTCCCTAGGAGAAGAAAAAAAGCCTCCTCGGGTGACTTGAGCTACGATGCCCAGCCACCTGAGGAAAAAGAGCTGGCCATCGGGCAGTTTATGGCACGACAGGGGGATGGGGGGTTCCCCTGTAACGGGGGCCTCCAGGCGGGACCAGAGGCCCTGTGTCAAATGAGCAACTTTCGGTCCCAAAAAGCGCACAACGGTACGGCAGCGGTGGACACGGGCACG
>NW_011235587.1:0-453 GCF_000146605.3 Meleagris gallopavo | reverse complement strand
CCTGGTGGACAAAGAGCTGGACATAAGGCCAGTAGTGTGCACTTGCAGCCCAGAAGGCCAACTGTATCCTGGGCTGCATTCAAAGAGGAGCGACCAGCAGGGAGAGGGAGGTGATTGTCCCCCTCGACTCGGCTCTGGTGCGGCCCCATGTGCAGCACTGCGTCCAGGCCTGGGGCTCCAGCACAGGAATGATGTGGAGCTTTTGGAGCAGGTCCAGAGAAGGGCCACGAAGATGATCAGAGGGCTGGAGCCCCTCTCTTAGAAAGAAATGTTGAGGGAACTGGGATTGTTTCTGTGGGAGAAGAGAAAGCTCTGGAGATAGCTCATGACAGCCTTCCAAGACTCGAAGGGAGCGCATAAGCAGGAGGTGGCAACGGCTGTTGAGGAGGGTGGATAGCGATAGGACAAGGGGAAATGGTTTTCAAGTGAGACAGGGAGGTTTAGGTTGGTTAT
>NW_011235586.1:0-446 GCF_000146605.3 Meleagris gallopavo | reverse complement strand
GCTAAATGTAGGACACAACGAGAGGTTTTTATCTCCCTACTCAATGTGTCCATTAGGGAAGCAATATTGGGTACGGCTGCATGAATAGGAGGCGTGACCTTGTTTAATCCCTATAATCTACTGTCATTCTCCATGTGCCATCCAACTTTCGCACTGGCCATATGTGGGAATTGTATGGGCTGTTGTAAGGGCAGGTCTTATAATGCCCACTTTTTCAAATTCTTGCACTGTTTTTGATATTTCGTCCTGCCCACCCGGGAGTCTGTACTGTCTCACATTAGTAACCCGGCGCGGTTTCGGCAGGCAAATTGGCCCATGTTTCGCATGGCCTCTTAATATTACCTGCACCGCCCGGATCCTAATACATCTCTGTCGCAGTCTGAACTCTCCCACGGTTGTGTGGAGAGCCAGACCACATAGAATATCTATGCCCAAGATGTATTTCT
>NW_011235585.1:0-534 GCF_000146605.3 Meleagris gallopavo | reverse complement strand
CAAGTCCCTATCCCTGCAGGGCGGCCATGGAAGTTGGCCACGGGAACCACCCTGCTCCACACTCCATGCTTTCTTAGAGTCAGCGTGCCGGGCTCCCCTGGTGCTCGCCGGCACCTCAGCTCGCAGGTCACGTTGCTTAGGGAACTGAGGGAAGGCTCGACCTTCTCTCAAGAGGCGGACATCTCAGCCGGTCACCTCCAGGAAATGCAGATCTGATGGGAGAGACGAAGGAATTTAGGGGACATTTTCATCCCACCGTGGCCTGGGTGACCCCGTTTCCCAGGACAGTCCTTGGCATTGGGGCGCAGTCGATCCTGGGAAGAACGGCCTCGAGGCGATGCGAGAATCTGCCTGTGAGCAGGTGATCCCAGCCAGCAGAAAGGGCAGCTGGAGCCCTGGCTCACACCGCGTCTTCTCCTTTTGTACAGGTTTCAACGGGAGTTTGCACCCAAACCACCGCCCGGGAAACCCTGCAGGGCCTCCAAAAGGCTTTTTGCCACGTCTTGGCCGGGGCAAGAAAGGTAAAGCAGCTGC
>NW_011235584.1:0-508 GCF_000146605.3 Meleagris gallopavo | reverse complement strand
AGTGGACACTGGAGCAGAACATCAATCATTATGGAGATCCACAAATTTCATGGAAACAGAGTGATGATTGGTGTTTTGGAGGACAAACTATTCCTGTCACCAAACGTGGTAAACTGGGGTTGGGCGTCTCCCACCCCGGGAGTATAAGGTATCTATTGCCCCAGTCCAGAAATACATCTTGGGCATAGATATTCTATGCGGTCTGGCTCTCCACACAACCGTGGGAGAGTTCAGACTCCGACAGAGATGTATTAGGATCCGGGCGGTGCAGGTAATATTAAGAGGCCATGCGAAACATGGGCCAATTTGCCTGCCGAAACCGCGCCGGGTTACTAATGTGAGACAGTACAGACTCCCGGGTGGGCAGGACGAAATATCAAAAACAGTGCAGGAATTTGAAAAAGTGGGCATTATAAGACCTGCCCTTACAACAGCCCATACAATTCCCACATATGGCCAGTGCGAAAGTTGGATGGCACATGGAGAATGACAGTAGATTATAGGGAAT
>NW_011235583.1:0-312 GCF_000146605.3 Meleagris gallopavo | reverse complement strand
GTAAAAAAAAAAAAATTCAGGCAGATTTTTGTGACTCCCGAGGAAGCTGGTTATGCATGATCAGTATTGCTACAGATAAGATTCTTAAAACATAATGAATTCTGATTGCACAATAGTCAGAAAGTAGGAAATCCCATGTTTTTCTTCTAGAGCAAAAGAGACAGCATGTGTCTGTGTGTCCATCTATGTCATGCTTTGGCTCAGAACCACGGACATGGATGCCATGGGATTAAGTGACAGGGCCACAGATGTGTTTAATACACATAAGCACTCACTGTAGTCAGCACGATGTGTATCCTCTTTGTGAGCCCT
>NW_011235582.1:0-501 GCF_000146605.3 Meleagris gallopavo | reverse complement strand
CACTTGTCGGCATCGGAATCGCACTCCTTCGCTCTCACGCGTAGAAAGCGGCATTCGCGCTGAACCGCTCCGGAGACTTTGCCGGAGCTGGCCGAGAAATCGCGTTTCTCCCCGAACTCCGCTTTCAGCCGTCAGCAGCGGTCTCGTGTTTCTCGCTTGCCGAGAACGGGCCACTTCAGCCGGCTGCTTTTCTCCGACGAGTGAGCGGGCTCCTGTGCGCGCATCGGAAAGGAGCGGTTTGCCCTTCGCCTTGGCTACATGCAGAATGCACTACGCCTACCTCTGAATACTATGTCTCTGCCTTTATTTCGAGCCACAATTCATTCTAGTCAGGTTTTCCACTGCTACACATCTGATTTCAGAGAGGAAAAGAGTGGAAGGGAAAACCCTCTCTAATAAGGCATTGGCAAGTTCGAGGAGCGACAGCTGTAGTGCTCTCAGGGAGAGCGTTTCAGAAAGTGGGGAGAGATGCTTTCAGGACTGCGGAGAAAAAACCCCCCA
>NW_011235581.1:0-475 GCF_000146605.3 Meleagris gallopavo | reverse complement strand
GGAGCCCCAGGCCTGGACGCAGTGCTGCACATGGGGCCGCACACCAGAGCCCGAGTCGAGGGGGACAATCACCTCCCCTCTCCCCTGGCTGGTCGCTCCTCTTTGAACTGCAGCCCAGGATACAGTTGGCCTTCTGGGCTGCAAGTGCACACTACTGGCTTATGTCCTAGCTCTTTGTCCACCAGGATGCCCGAGTCCTCCGCAGGGCTGCTCCCAAGGGCTTCTACGCGCAGTTGGTACAAGCATCTGGGTTTCCCCTTCATCAGGGACATCAACAGTGGGGTTGAGTGCACCCTAAGGACACCAAGCTGTGGGGTGCAGTGACACAGCAGAGGGACGGGATGCCATCCACAGAGACCTCAACAGGCTGAGCAGTGGGCACAAATTCCAAGTGCAGGGTCAGTAGCTGGGATGAGGGAACACCCACCACCAAAACATGCTAGGGGATGAAAGGACTGAGCGTAGTCCTGCTCCA
>NW_011235580.1:0-483 GCF_000146605.3 Meleagris gallopavo | reverse complement strand
CGAATTCAGCCTCCTGCACTACCTGCGTAGTGGGGGTTTTTCTGCGCAGTCCTGAAAGGATCCTCTCCCCCACTTTTCTGAAACGGTCTCCCTGAGAGCACTACAGCTGTCGCTCCTCGAACTTGCAAATGCCTTATTAGTAGAGGGTTTTCCCTTCCACTCTTTTCCTGTCTGAATGCAGATGTGTAGCAGTGGAAAACCTGACTAGCATGAATTGTGGCTCGAAATAAAGGCAGAGACATAGTATTCAGAGGTAGGCGTAGTGCATTCTGCATGTAGCCAAGGCGAAGTGCAAACCGCTCCTTTCCGATGCGCGCACAGGAGCCCGCTCACTCGTCGGAGAAAAGCAGCCGGCTGAAGTGGCCCGTTCTCGGCAAGCGAGAAACACGAGACCGCTGCTGACGGCTGAAAGCGGCATTTGGGGAGAAACGCGATTTCTCGGCCAGCTACGGCAAAGTCTCCGGAGCGGTTCAGCGCGAATGC
>NW_011235579.1:0-476 GCF_000146605.3 Meleagris gallopavo | reverse complement strand
GCCATTGCAATCGCAAATAAAATCTGCTTTATCAGAGAGACCGTCCTAGAAAATTATTTGGATATTTCCAACACGCATATCTGCCGGATAGCAGCACGATGGGTGGCAGACAATCCAGGAGATTCCTGGAGTCTGCTGAGGATTATTTCCTCCTCCAGGTACTAGACGGACCGACCCGAGGTGAAGCCCTACTGGACCCGGTGCTCACCAGTGCAGAGGTGATAGACGTTTTGAATCACAGGATCCTGGGATGGCTTGGGTTGAAGGGACATTACATTCTATCTGAAGTTCCAAACTCCTGCAGTGTGTTGGTTGCCACCCACTAGATCAGGCTGCCCGAAGCCCTATCCAGTGAGACCTTGAGCGTCTCCACGGAGGGCGGCTCTCTAGTCGCGGGGGCTCCCCCATCAGCGTTGGCCTGACTTTCACGGAGAAGCTGACTCTCATTGGTCAGGCTGGATGAGCAGGGATGCTCC
>NW_011235578.1:0-496 GCF_000146605.3 Meleagris gallopavo | reverse complement strand
ACCACGACTCCGACGAAATTCCCTCCCCACGTTCCTCCCAATTACACTCCATTACATTCCTCATCATGACACTTACTCCCAGACTTTTGGCATTTTACTGCGGAAAGACCATTTCGATCCAGAATATATGCCATTGGCCCCTCACAAACACCGATTGCCTCACAAAGATGTGGCACATCCCAACAGAAAGACCATTTCTAGCCCCCAAAAGATGGCATTTACTCCCAGAAACACCAGCTTTCTCACACATTCCTCACCTTTTCCCCCCACATAAGACCTTTTCACCCAGAAATGACAGTTCTCTTAGGAATACCTCCCAGTTCCCCCTAATCTGCTACACCACACTCCGCACTATGACACTTTCTCCCCAAACTAGGACACTTTCTCCCAGAAAGGCCGCTTTTTCCCCCCAAAGTACACCGTTGGCTTCCAAAAAGAACACATTCTCCCCAACAAATACCTCCCTTCTCCAATACAATGACATTACCTCCCAGTA
>NW_011235577.1:0-451 GCF_000146605.3 Meleagris gallopavo | reverse complement strand
GGTAGTCCCCTGTTTACCAGTCTTAGCCACCAGAATCGCAAATGCTCCCAGTCTAACATCCCCAAATCCTTTCCAGTGTGCCCCCACACACTTCACAGTGACAACAAATACCTTAATGCTCAACTCTAAACCCCAAATCCTTCCTTGTTCTCCTCAAACTTCTAAACACCCATTGGGACTACAAATCCTTCCAATTGGAGCATTGGTCAGAGAGTGGTGGACAGTAGTGTTGAGCGTCACTAATTCAGTAAGCATATAAATGTTGTTACCATTATTGTTAAATCTCTATTCCTTTTTGGTCGGAGTAAACAGTTTTTTATCTCAACCAATGAATTTTGCACTTTTTTTGTCTGATTGTCTTGGTAAATTACAACGAGAAAGGTCAGTGATTGAGTGGCTGTGTGTTGCTGAGCTGCTGCCAGGTGGCAGCACCGCAGTCCTTGTAGTGCCC
>NW_011235576.1:0-447 GCF_000146605.3 Meleagris gallopavo | reverse complement strand
ACAACAAGGACATCATGTGACCAAATACCAAATCAGACAGACCTGTGTTTCTTCTGTATTAACACCTAGTCTTTTAATTATTTTAATTCAGTAAATCAGGCTCAGCATTAAAAGGGACAACTCACAGATTCTGTATCTCTCCTCTATACCCCTTTAACCCCGGTTAATATTTTGCAATCCATTTTTCCTAATACTGTAGATGTCTCAGGTCACAGTCACATGAGTTTCTTCTGTTGTTGCTGCTGCCACCTAACACTTATCATTCTGCTGTAGTAGAAGGGCATCTGGAAGAATTTTCTTGTTTGGCACTCACATAATCAAAACTGCAGACCATGTAGTGGTGACATGTGAATTCCTCATTGAACAAAGAAGTATGCACTGTGATGTGCACTGTCTTTTGGGATGAGAAAGAGGTGATCTTTCCAGATTTCCTGGAACCTAGACAGA
>NW_011235575.1:0-485 GCF_000146605.3 Meleagris gallopavo | reverse complement strand
ATATGTTAGAACTCCAATATGAATTGGAGTCAAGGCAGCCAAATGGTACGCCACCACTGATATTGCTAATTGCCTTTTCTCCATTCCTTTGACCAAAGAATCTAGGCCACAGTTTGCTTTCACCTGGAGGGGCATTCAGTATACCTGGAATCGTTTGCCCCAGGGGTGGAAACATAGCCCAACCATTTGCCATGGGTTGATCCAAGCTGCACTGGAACAGGGAGGTGCTCCTGAGCATTTACAGTATACTGATGACATCATCGTGTGGGGCAACACAGCAAAGGAAGTTTTTGAGAAAGGAGAGCAAATAATCCAGATCCTTCTGCGTGCTGGTTTCGCTATTAAGCGAAGCAAAGTGAAAGGGCCTGCCCAGGAAATTCAGTTCCTAGGTATAAAGTGGCAAGATGGCCGTCGTCACATCCCAACAGATGTGATCAACAAAATCAGCGCCATGTCTCCACCCACTAATAAGAAAGAGACACAAT
>NW_011235574.1:0-593 GCF_000146605.3 Meleagris gallopavo | reverse complement strand
AATACATCAATGACATTACTGTGTGGGGCAACACAGCAGTAGGAATTTTTTGAGAAAGGGAAGAAAATAATCCAAATCCTTCTGTCAGTCTGGTTTTTCCATTAAAGGAAGACACTCTATATTGGAACATTTAGCCAGATGAGTCACTCTAACTGAAGTTTCCCAAGAAGTTCAGTCTGATACAGATATCCAGTGTGGAAAGCATTAGTCCATAGTACTTGAGGTCTGAAATTTTTGGAAGAAAGGTGCAACAGACTACTTTGACTGTTGTTTCAGCTTTGCCTGTAACTATTCACAGAATTACCCAGGTTGGAAGGGACCTCAAGGATCATCAAGTCCAACCGCAGCCTAACCGCAGTACCCTAACTCCAGCAGCCCTCTGCTGAATCAGATCTCCGAGCACCACATCCAAATGGCTCTTAAACTCATCCAGGGACGGTGACTCAACCACCTCCCTGGGGAGCCTATTCCAGTGTTTAACTACCCTTTCTGTAAAGAAGTGTTTCCTAACGTCCAACCTCAACTTACCTTGGCCATTTCCCCTCGTCTTGTCACCTGTCACCAGTGAGAAGAGACCTACCCTGCTCTCACTG
>NW_011235573.1:0-410 GCF_000146605.3 Meleagris gallopavo | reverse complement strand
TTGCTTGTGTTTGTTAGTGAAAATTCACATTGTCTTTTTTTTTTTTTTAAAGATGATGGAAACAAGATATTATGTATCTGTTTGCTAATAAGAGTCTTTCATTGCTAAATGATTAATAGGAGGGAAATCATTTCTTGTATCACTATGATATGGTGGTGGTATTAATTCCCCCATGTACCCATGGTATTCCAAAGTAGCTTGGAGGAACCGGACCTCACTGCTCTGCAAGGCAATCAACCCCAATTGTTTGAACCCATGGTACAAGAATTTCTTTGCCATGAAAAATAAAACACGCATGCTGAAGTCTCAGAGTAAAATTAGCGTTGTCAGTTTTAGCCGAACCCAAGGAACACTGGAAGAAATTTGTTCCACACTTGGTGATCCTTTAGCAAGATGATGCACTATCAGAG
>NW_011235572.1:0-471 GCF_000146605.3 Meleagris gallopavo | reverse complement strand
AAGCAGCGCAGGCAGAGAAGCGAGCATCAGGTGACCTTGCCGGGAGTTATATCTCCTCGCTGACCGCAAGCCCCTGGGAACGTAGCTGCTCTTCTCCTCTGGACAGGCACCCGGAACTTGAGCATCAGCAGTCCAAACCCCCAGTGCATTGCATGATGTTATGATGTGGAATACCGATAATGAAAAATCATGAAACCATGACATTCCACCCCTTATTCCACATCACTACATCATGCTTAATATATACAAACAAAATATAAACACACGCACTAGGAATTACTGACTGCACTCCCTCAACATCAAGTTCCCTTGCGGTACACATTGAACATCCCCGTTTTCCTGCATCACCCACCAAGTGGACCCAGGTCCCTGGGCAAAAACAGTTCCACGAAGAGGTTTGTCCTTCTCAGAGGCTGGAATAACCCAAACTGCCTTTCCCAACATATTCTTTACATGTACAACAGGGACTTT
>NW_011235571.1:0-445 GCF_000146605.3 Meleagris gallopavo | reverse complement strand
GCCCCGGAACCTCACTTTGCTGACTGGTCATTGTCTGCCCAGCAGGTAAGGGCGATGCACACCCGCCAGCGTTTACCCATTCCAGAGCCCGGCACAATAGGGTTCCCCCAGAGCTCTGAATTGCGCTTCATGGTGCCCAGAAGCTGCCTATCCTCTTTGTTCTGTGTCTTGCTTGTCTCTGGTCTTGCACTGTTTTCACTATTACATTCTCTTGTCCTCCTATTTTTGTGTTCCTTGCCCCATTCTGTTGGCCTAATGACCCCTTGGCTTTGTGTTGCCACGTTCATGTCGGCATTCAGTTTTGGCGTTCCCTGCCGTATTGTCTGGGCCGTCATCCTTGGCATTTCCTTCCATGTTCTCTTGGCCCTTGCCTTTGCCTGGGCATTCTCTTTGCCCTCCTGTTTTTGTGGCAACACCTGGGGCGGGGTGCAGCCCTGCGAGCACA
>NW_011235570.1:0-479 GCF_000146605.3 Meleagris gallopavo | reverse complement strand
ACCCATGCAGCTGTCCTGGTGGACACGCAGCTTCCTCTTCTAGACCTTCTTGGTGCTTATCTTGCAGCCAATAGATGGATAAATACTGTAGTAAATACGACACAACAACGTTGGCTTCTTTTTTTTTTTTACTCCCTCAAGCAAATGTGACTATAAACAGATCTGGTAAAGTATGATAATCAATACACTATTTGAATGTGCAGAAAGGAGATTGATTTTTAATGAGGCACTTAGTTTTCTGAACGAATCCCATCTTCCTCCAGCATTTTGATTACAGCCACTTCTCTGATCCTAAAACTTCTCCTGCTTCAAGAATTACTTAAAAATAGTCTTTGTGTATGGAAAGTGATTGATTCCTTTATTTTATTTTGCAAACCCAATTTTGCTTGCTCTGCGTAGACGACGATACAATTATTTATTTTGCTGCTTTGTCACTTCATCGCTTCACGGGAGGAAAAAAAAAGATTGGAATTATTTTG
>NW_011235569.1:0-435 GCF_000146605.3 Meleagris gallopavo | reverse complement strand
TGTATTTTCTCTCCTCGGAACACAGTTCCAAATGAACTGTTTAGTATTAATTTCAGAATGTCCTTAGGATTATTTTATGTACATCTATAACACTAACAGGTGATTCTTAGTGCAGGTAGAGTTCCATATAAAAACCCGGGCTTCGTTATCAGTGCTGGATTTCATCTTGGTAAGGACGCTTTAAATAGGTGAAATGTAGACAGGCATCAACTCCCGGGTCACCTCGTTCAGTGCATCCTGACGTGGCATTTTGACTCACGTCGTGACCTTCACGCACAACGAATGTGGTACTCAGACATGATTTGAGCCAGAATGTGATGTGCCCACATTCAGAAGTTGGGATTATACACTATGCTTACCAAAACCTTGACGTTCTGGGGCCGCCTTCCGTGGGGGTGCTGGGATGGGGGGACGGGCAGCAGCGCAGGAGCCGGG
>NW_011235568.1:0-466 GCF_000146605.3 Meleagris gallopavo | reverse complement strand
GAGCTGGGCTGTTCAGCTCCTGGACGAAGTGAAGGGCTCCCAAGGGAACCTGGTAACAGCCTTTCAATACCTAAAGGAAAGAACAGGGAAAATGGAGGTGAAATCTAAGGAAAATGTCTTGTACAGTGAGGGTGCTGAGGCAGTGGCACAGGTTGCCAGAGACATGGTGGATGTGCTGGCCCTTTCAAGGTGAGCCTGGCTCAGACTCTGAGCAACTTGATCTAGCTGTGGATGGTCAGCATGGGGGAGTCGGATCACATCGCAAACCTACCTGCATACAAGCAGCGCACCAACATGGGGTGCATGATGTTCATTACCTGCTGGACACATCTCACACCACTGACTGGAGGAGCCCAGGCAATCCTTCAACTCCATCAGGCTGCAAAATGAAATCAGAAGAGACGCAGAACATCATTTAAAACACAACAAGGATGCACACAATGCCCTTAAAAACACCCACCGCATG
>NW_011235567.1:0-501 GCF_000146605.3 Meleagris gallopavo | reverse complement strand
AGTGTGCACTTGCAGCCCAGAAGGCCAACTAGATCCTGGGCTGTATTCAAAGAGGAGCGACCAGCAGGGAGGAGGGAGGTGATTCGTCCCCCTCGACTCGGCTCTGGTGTGGGGGCCCCCATGTGCAGCACTGCGTCCAGGCCTGGGGCTCCAGCACGGGAATGATGTGGAGCTTTTGGAGCAGGTCCAGAGAAGGGCCACGAAGATGATCAGAGGGCTGGAGCACCTCTCTTAGAAAGAAATGTTGAGGGAACTGGGATTGTTTCTGTGGGAGAAGAGAAAGCTCTGGAGATAGCTCATGACAGCCTTCCAAGACTCGAAGGGAGCGCATAAGCAGGAGGGAGCAACGGCTGTTTAGGAGGGTGGATAGCGATAGGACAAGGGGAAATGGTTTTCAAGTGAGACAGGGGAGGTTTAGGTTGGTTATTAGGAGGCAGCTTTTCACGCACAGGGTGGTGACGCACTGGAATGTGTGCTTGAGAGTCACTTCCAGGATGATCT
>NW_011235566.1:0-438 GCF_000146605.3 Meleagris gallopavo | reverse complement strand
CTAATTGCATCCATTGCGGTTGTTTTTTTTAAGGGTCATTGTGTGCATTCCTTGTTGTGGTTTTAAATTATGTTCTGCGTCTCTTCTGATTTCATTTTTGCAGCCTGATGGCGTTGAAGGATTGCCTGGGCTCCTCCAGTCAGTGGTGTGAGATGTGTCCAGCAGGTAATGAACATCATGCACCCCATGTTGGTGCGCTGCTTGTATGCAGGTAGGTTTGCGATGTGATCCGACTCCCCCATGCTGACCATCCACAGCTAGATCAAGTTGCTCAGAGTCTGAGCCAGGCTCACCTTGAAAGGGCCAGCACATCCACCATGTCTCTGGCAACCTGTGTCACTGCCTCAGCACCCTCACTGTACAAGACATTTTCCTTAGATTTCACCTCCATTTTCCCTTGTTCTTTCCTTGAGGTATTGAAAAGCTGTTAGCAGGTTC
>NW_011235565.1:0-456 GCF_000146605.3 Meleagris gallopavo | reverse complement strand
CAGCCCTGCGAGCACAGCTGGGGGCAGTTTGGCTGTGGAGTGGGGCAGAGCCAGGCTCACCCTCCCTGATCCCATTGAAGGGCTGGGAAGAGTAGGGGCAGCATCTGAACCTGAGGAGTGCTTCCTTTGGTGTATGCCTTGTTCTTTGGTGATGGAGTGAGTGATTTTTTTATTTTTTTTTTTTTTCTTCCTCCATTGTGGAGCTGCTCTCTCTCTGTTTATTAGCAGGGAACCCTGAGCGTACTTAAGGGCTGGTAGGTATTTGGACCTGGAAGCTGCTTCCTTCACTTGAGAGTGTGGGGGAGTATTGGTCCTTGGAATGGGGTAAGTGGTTTCTTTTTTTCTTTCAGGGCTGTGATCTTGTCTTTTTGGGGGATCGCAAGTGCACTGAAGGGCTGCTAGCTGTAAGAGCAGCATGTGAATCTGGAGACTGCTTCCTTTGGGGTGTGGGGTGAG
>NW_011235564.1:0-474 GCF_000146605.3 Meleagris gallopavo | reverse complement strand
CTATTAGATAGAAAGTGGAGGCATTGGGAAGGATTGTGAAGATTTCCGTATAACTTCAGTAGGAGTAGGTATAAATGTAAGTTTTACCTAGGAGAGATCACTTGTGAAGTCATTTCTACTTTGCTTCAGGTACAGAAATAATGAGAACAAGCTACCTAGAAGGGGAAGAAGTTCTTCCATATTAGTCTGTGATATTTTCACAGTCCTTTATCAGAGGACTTCTAATGCCTTACAAGTAATTCAAGCTAATTGTACTCCACTGTGAGTCTGTCAAGCACTGTACCCATGGTTCTCCTAGTAGTCCAAAAGCTGCTGAGAATCAAGCTGAATGTTGATGCTCCTTGGAGCTGGGCTGAACCATAACCCCCCAGAATGGGAGCCCAGCTGAAATGCTGTGCAAAATGCATTAATAGGAGCTTTGCCATTCACTTCAGGAGAGAGATTCTAGCAGCAGCAGCTTTAGTTTTCCCTTTC
>NW_011235563.1:0-441 GCF_000146605.3 Meleagris gallopavo | reverse complement strand
GGGAGAGAGAGCGTGACAGAAGTGGGAGCGATCCTTTCTGGCCTGCCGGAGAAAAAACCTCCCTACGGAGGTAGTGCAGAGGCTGAATTCGCACGGTTCTCGGCATCGGAATTGCACTGCTTCGCTCTCATGCGTAGAAAGCGGCACTCGCGCTGAACCGCTCCGGAGAGTTTGCCGACGCTGGTCGAGAAATCGCGCTTCTCCCCGAGTGCCGCTTTCAGCCATCAGCAGCGCTCTCGTGTTTCTCACTTGCCGAGAACGGGCGACTTGTGCCTGCTGCTTTTCTCCGACGCGCGAGCGGTCTCGTGTCCGCACGTCGGAGAGGAGCGGTTTGCACTTCGCCTCGGGTACATGCAGAATGCACTAGGCCTAGCTGTGAATACGACGTCTCTGCCTTCATTTCGAGCGGCAATTCTTTTTGGTGTTGTTCTCCATGGCTAC
>NW_011235562.1:0-592 GCF_000146605.3 Meleagris gallopavo | reverse complement strand
CCCTTCGAGGTGAGGTCCCTCCACCTCTCTGGACACCGTGACGCTGCCCGAGCACATGTGTGCCTCCAGTGTCTGTTTAGGACGTGCCAGCAGCACTGTCCTTGCTCTGCTGAGTGCAGCTGCCCACCATGGTTTCCCAAGTACCCCAGCAAAGGGAAAGCTCCCTCCCCTGTCCCCGCCAACCACATGCAGGCCCATGCTGTGGGGCTGGAGGAGCGTTCCTCCCAGAGCTGGCCAGATGCTCGGCCCTGGCTCCAAGCAACACCAGCAGCAGCTGCTCTGCTCTTTCCTTCCAGGTCTCTTTGCTTGTGTGGGCTGCATGCCCAGGCGTACGCGTCGCAGGGAGAGAAGCAGGGTGTCAAGCCCTGTCCCTACCTGCGCCGTGACTTTGCTGCTGCAGTGCCTGCAAGATCGGGAGGTGAGTTGGGGACATCCAACCATCAATCCTTGCCCTCCTGGCCCAGTGCCACGGTCCCGTGGGTGCCAGGCCCAAACAGCACATCCATACAGCGATGGGTGGCAGAGGGCAAAGCGAGCGTGACTGATCCTTGTCCCCAGGGGTGACCGAGCGCAGGCGTACTGTGAGCTGGAG
>NW_011235561.1:0-499 GCF_000146605.3 Meleagris gallopavo | reverse complement strand
AAATGCCAAGGATGACGGCCCAGACAATACGGCAGGGAACGCCAAAAACTGAATGCCGACATGAATGTGGCAACACAAAGCCAAGGGGTCATTAGACCAAGAGAATGGGGCAAGGAACACAAAAATAGGAGGACAAGAGAATGTAATAGTGAAAACAGTGCAAGACCAGAGACAAGCAAGACACAGAACAAAGAGGATAGGCAGCCTTCTGGGCACCATGAAGCGCAATTCAGAGCTCTGGGGGGAACCCCTATTGTGCCGGGGCTCTGGAATGGGGTAAACGCTGGCAGGTGTGCATCGCCCTTACCTGCTGGGCAGACAATGACCAGTCAGCAAAGTGAGGTTCCGGGGCATGCCGGGAAATGCACATTCCACTTCCTTGCTGTTTCCACCGAGACCAACACATCTCTCCGTGCACTTGTTACGGCACTTGGGAGCACCGCAGCTCTGCTGCCACCTGTTGGACACAATACAGTCATGAAGGCACTGCCCTGCATCC
>NW_011235560.1:0-453 GCF_000146605.3 Meleagris gallopavo | reverse complement strand
CATCCACAAGGCCAGGGCACTCACCTCAGCAAGCAGGGGATCCACATTGTCTCTTGTCTTCCTTGTCCCCGTGACATACTTCAAGAAGACTTTCATGTTATCCTTGATCTCTCTCACCACATTAGTTCTGTCTGGGCCTCAGCCTCCCTAGTTGCATCCTTCCAGACTCAGACACCAGTCGTATATCCCTCCCAAGAGACCCGGCTCATTACGCGCATTGTAAAGACCATCTATTTTCCCCTGGAGTTTCTCCATGCGTGCCATGCTTGTCCATGCTTGTCCATGCCTGCCCTTTATGCTTGATTTCTACACCAAAGTGGATCGGAATGTGACTGCACGGCAAATCTGCATGTGCAGGGTTTTGTCTGTGCTCTTCCCAACCTGCAGCACATTTTGGGTTACAGCCATGAGTGCGCTTAGCCGGAGAGTGGCTGCAAAACTCCTTGAGCAGAG
>NW_011235559.1:0-464 GCF_000146605.3 Meleagris gallopavo | reverse complement strand
AATGCATTGGGTCTATTTTTCAGTTGGTGTTGTATTTTTTTCCCCTTCTGTTTCTGTTCTTGGAACTGCTTTTCCTTTCCTAAGCGTATTCCCCTCTGTTTGTGAGGATTTCAAGTGCTTTTGCTTTGGTTTCCTTGGCATTTCAGCACTTGGTCCTTCTTTTACTTTTTGTGGTGTTGCTTGGCTTTGGTTTGCTCTTTGGTTTTTGTTGGCATCGTGGCCTTGCACTGCTGTTAAATTTTCCTTCTTTCTTTCCATTGCGAAGCCCTGCTGAGCGTTTGTATCTGTTTACTTTGCTAGGATTCTTTGCTCTGCCATGCTAGTGCATTGAATTCATTGGCTTTCCTGTTGTATTTCTCGACCTCGTTTTACTTTGCTTTCTTCTCCTTCCTTGTATTGCGGTTTGTCCTTCGTTCTTTTCTGCAGTGAGGCTTTTTGTTTGCTTTGCGTAGTCTTTGTTTCAT
>NW_011235558.1:0-514 GCF_000146605.3 Meleagris gallopavo | reverse complement strand
TGGGAGGTAATGTCATTGTATTGGAGAAGGGAGGTAGTTTCTTGGGTAGAATGTGTTCTTTTTGGAAGCCAACGGTGTACGTTTAGGGGGAAAAAGCGGCCTTTCGTGGGAGAAAGCGTCTTAGTTTGGGGAGAAAGTGTCATAGTGCGGAGTGTGGTGTAGCAGATTAGGGGGAACTGGGAGGTATTCCTAAGAGAACTGTCATTTCTGGGTGAAAAGGTCTTATGTGGGGGGGAAAAGGTGAGGAATGTGTGAGAAAGCTGGTGTTTCTGGGAGTAAATGCCATCTTTTGGGGGCTAGAAATGGTCTTTCTGGTGGGATGTGCCACATCTTTGTGAGGCAATCGGTGTTTGTGAGGGCCAATGGCATATATTCTGGATCGAAATGGTCTTTCCGCAGTAAAATGCCAAAGTCTGGGAGTAAGTGTCATGATGAGGAATGTAATGGAGTGTAATTGGGAGGAACTGGGAGGAATTTCTCGGAGTCGTGGTCTTTGTGGGTGCATATGTCCCAT
>NW_011235557.1:0-402 GCF_000146605.3 Meleagris gallopavo | reverse complement strand
AAGTGAAGAGGAGGGATCTTTCCAGAGGAAAGCTGCAGGTTCAGGAGTAAAATATTCTATTCCCACTACCTAGAGAGTTATTGTTCTCACCAACTGACAGCTGCAAGGTACGTGAGCCGTGTGATTTCAGGGCAGTGTTACGTTTGAGTAACAACTCAAAGTTCAATTACTTTTTTTTTTTCCCCAGTTTTCTCCCAAAAACTCTCCCTCGGTGGGCAGAAGATGCCCTAGTCCTTACTTCAAATGCTCTGTCAGCAGGTGGATGCTTCAAAGGTAAACAACTTTGTCACTGTGCTCAGTGAAGAACAGTTGTTCTTTTAGTTACAGTAGGTACTTGGTGATCCGAGCACTGGACAGACATTCTGACTGGACTAAAGCACTAACTCAGTGAAAACCTCTGCT
>NW_011235556.1:0-487 GCF_000146605.3 Meleagris gallopavo | reverse complement strand
TGCCCACTGCTCAGCCTGGTTGAGGTCTCTGTGGATGGCCATCCCGTCCCTCTGCTGTGTCACTGCACCCCACAGCTTGGTGTCCTTAGGGTGCACTCAACCCCACTGTTGATGTCCCTGATGAAGGGGAAACCCAGATGCTTGTACAAAGTGGGCGTAGAAGCCCTTGGGAGCAGCCCTGCGGAGGACTCGGGGATCCTGGTGGACAAAGAGCTGGACATAAGCCAGTAGTGTGCACTTGCAGCCCAGAAGGCCAACTGTATCCTGGGCTGCATTCAAAGAGGAGCGACCAGCAGGGAGAGGGAGGTGATTGTCCCCCTCGACTCGGCTCTGGTGCGGCCCCATGTGCAGCACTGCGTCCAGGCCTGGGGCTCCAGCACAGGAATGATGTGGAGCTTTTGGAGCAGGTCCAGAGAAGGGCCACGAAGATGATCAGAGGGCTGGAGCACCTCTCTTAGAAAGAAATGTTGAGGGAACTGGGATTGTT
>NW_011235555.1:0-373 GCF_000146605.3 Meleagris gallopavo | reverse complement strand
TTTTTTTTTGTTTTTTGGTTTGGCTCTCAGTTATTCCGCATCAATACATCATGTAGTATACTGGGAGTTAAAGTGTTAATGCTCCAATTCCAGGCACCTATCCCCATACGTTTACAGAAGTCATGGGATCTGACCCTTCCGGGTGGGCGGTCTCTTACTGCCTGGCAGTGGGTGCTGGAGGGTGCTTTCCTGGCCGTTCCAAGCTTTTCAGGTTTGAATCGGTATCGGAACTCTCCCTCTCTCTCTCTCTCCTGTTTTATTTGATTTATTAGTCTCAATTTCAATCAGATTGTATTGTATTGTGTTATCTTGCATTCCGATATCATAATTAGTAAAATAAGTTTTCCTCCATAGATTGTTGCCGCTGTTTTTG
>NW_011235554.1:0-322 GCF_000146605.3 Meleagris gallopavo | reverse complement strand
TCAACCAGAAATAGGACGTTTTCTCCCCATCAATACCCGTTTTTCAACCAGAAATATGACGTTTTCTCCCGAGAAATAGTAGCTTTCTCCCCAAAATATGATATTCTGCCCCAGAAATTCCAGTTTTATCACCAAAGACTCTACGTTTTTCACCAGAAATACCTATTTTATCCCCAAACATGACATTTTCTCCAGAAATACCAGATTTCTTCCCTTAAATATGACACCTTTTCCAAGAAATAGTAGATTTTTCCCCCAAAAATATGATATTTTCTCCAATAAAATGCCAGTTTTTATCGCAAATATACGACATTTTATACCG
>NW_011235553.1:0-462 GCF_000146605.3 Meleagris gallopavo | reverse complement strand
GGGAGCACCGCAGCTCTGCTGCCACCTGTTGGACACAATACAGTCATGAAGGCACTGCCCTGCATCCCGTGCCTCTTGCACAAACCTGTGCTCCTTGCTCGGAGCACATGGCTGCACTCTGTGCACCATGTTGCTTACCACCAGAGAAGGCTCAGGTACCCAACACCATTTTTGGCTTCCATCTTGTCTGAGAACTGCTCATTATGCACAGCCCTCATCTTTGCTTTGGTGAGGTGGGGACTGCCATTGCTTCCTCAGTCCCACACACCCCTTCCCATCCCACACTGCCATGGGAGATCAGGTTCTTGGACCACCTGAGGACCCAAACATCCAGGAGTCTTTGGGTCCTGACGAGATGAGTCCCAGAGTTCCGAGGGAATTCACCGCTGCAGTCACCGAGCCACTCTCCATGGTATTTCACAAGTCGAGGCAGTCAGGTCAAGTCCCTGGTGAGGAGAAAAA
>NW_011235552.1:0-450 GCF_000146605.3 Meleagris gallopavo | reverse complement strand
ACTGAGCGTAGTCCTGCTCCATAAGGGCCTGGGGAGGTACTGGTCGGTGGAGCTGGACACAAGCCAGCAATGGCCTCCAGCCCAGAAGCCAACCGTATCCTGGGCTGCATCCAAAGATGCGCAGTCAGCGGGCGAAGGGAGGAGATCCCCCATCCCTCTGCTCTGCGCTGGTCAGGCCTCACCTGCAGTGCTGCGTCCAGATGTGGAGTCCTCAGTGCAGGGAGACATGGAGCTGTGCGAGTGCATCCAGAGTACAGCCACAAACACGAACCCAAGGATGGAACCCCTCTCCTGTAAGCAAGGAGAGCTGGGCTGTTCAGCCTCCTGGAGAAGTGAAGGCTCCAAGGGAACCTGGTAACAGCCTTTCAATACCTAAAGGAAAGAACAAGGGAAAATGGAGGTGAAATCTAAGGAAAATGTCTTGTACAGTGAGGGTGCTGAGGCAGTGGC
>NW_011235551.1:0-431 GCF_000146605.3 Meleagris gallopavo | reverse complement strand
TTGAATAGACCATAGCCAGACTGATTTAATTTAGACAAAAAACTAAAAAAATAAAGAATATACTGTCATGAATAATTCTATGTTTGATCCTGGAATGAGGCAGCCCAACAGATTTTTAAATTGAGTTTCGACGTTGATGTGGCACTACAATAGCTCACAGGTACACACACACATATTTGAAAGTTTCCATTGCCTACATGTAAGGAGATATGGAAAAGAAGATTGCAGATATGGTTTTATGTGACCACTCCAACCTCTCAGGATCTGTGAGCAGAAAAGGGGTGCCAGAGGATCCTCTGTGCTAGCTTGACTGGAAGAAGGAATGCAGTGACCAGAATCTTCATGGTGATCATCAGCTGCATCAGCTGTTCAAAGATGAGGAAGGATTGTAGTGCAGGGATCATCAAAAGACAGTAACCATTAAGAATTAA
>NW_011235550.1:0-477 GCF_000146605.3 Meleagris gallopavo | reverse complement strand
ATTTTCCTTGAAAAATTCCTTTTCTGTAGTGGTGCTTCATTAACACTCCTAACTGACAAGTTTTACCCTGATCCAAGCTTTCATTTCCACTTTGAAACGTCTTGTTAGACAAGCCTCAGATCCTTCCGACTCTGCTATGTGGCTGGTTTTCACCTATTATTAATGAAATGGTCAGAGATTAACAGTCCCCATTCCTGTTGCTAATATCACTGTGTGTGCTAAGGGCTATATCAGCAGCTACACTGATGAATTTTATTCATTTCTGCTGTAGGATATGTATAATTTGAAAGCAAAACTGCCTCTTCTCTACTCTTTCCTTCTTCTTTTTTTCTTCTTTCACTAATGAAATTCAAATGCTTTGCTGCCTTTATGTACAACTCCCATCCTACATGGCCTTCTTCTTTGCTTGTGCTCTCCCTGAGGCACAGGTAACACTGCAGGAATAAAGTCACAAGATCCATCTTGCCTACTTGTTTG
>NW_011235549.1:0-309 GCF_000146605.3 Meleagris gallopavo | reverse complement strand
GCACACACACACACACACACAGATACAAACCCATACCAAACCAGGGGTACTTGGCAGTGTTTTTGTGATGACATAGGAGAAGTACAGAAGATAGATCAGAAATTTGGTTTATGGATAAGGCTCTCAAAAAAGACTGTGAACTGTTTGGAGAATTCACCTTCACAACTGTTGACTAAGAGGGTGGTATATAACTTTGGTAAGGTTTTTTATTGCAGAGGTATGTTTTTAATGCAATATGGTAGAGTGTGACAGAATCTGTTTTGGCCCTAACCTTTAAAATGAGCCTACTATGACAGACAATGCCAGAGC
>NW_011235548.1:0-310 GCF_000146605.3 Meleagris gallopavo | reverse complement strand
TGGGAGCCAATGACAGGACGCTCAGGAATGGCACAGAGCTGCATCGAGGGGAGGTTCAGACCAGACAGGTAGGAAAACATTTCTTTACTGTTAGTGCGGCCAGCTGCTGATACAGGCTTCGTTAGGGTGGTGGTTGACTTCCCCACCAAGAAAAAATGAAAGCCATACAGAGCTTACACAGACACATGGAGGTGATTGCTCTTGAGGAAGGACCTTGCACAGAGAAATGCCCTTTGGTGCATGTTGCCAACCTCTCACTCGGCCATGTAGACCAATAGTAGTATGGAGGTTGGAGATCTTCCTGCTCTGG
>NW_011235547.1:0-514 GCF_000146605.3 Meleagris gallopavo | reverse complement strand
CTGGTTGGTCATCTCATCGAGCACAGCTCCGTTCAACAATCTGCTGCTGCTTTGTTAATTTGTGGTGTTCCTGTCTCGAGCCCTGCTGCCTTGCATTCCAGAGATAGGACAGCTAGCGCTGCTATTTGGGAAAACGGGAGACCCGTTGCCTGCACTCAGTCTGTAGAAAAGCATCTGTTATTGGCAGCGAGAGCCTGGCTGAGCAAGGTCAAATCTGCAGCTGCCGATTCAGCACCCCATGAAGGCACCTAACTTTGAGCCAAACTTACTTTGTTAATTTAGGAAACCTGGAGTAAAGTGTGAGCAAACCCAGAGAAAAGTGTGAGTACACTCAGTGTACAGTGTGAGTAAACCCAAAGTAAAGTGTGAATAAAACCCAGAATATAGTGTTAGTAAACATGGAGCAAATTTTGAGTAAAACCCAGAGTAAAGTGTGAGTATACCCTGAGTAAATTTTGAGTAGATCTGGAGTATAGAGTGAGAAAACGCTAAGGTTTGAGTAAGCCTGAAGTAA
>NW_011235546.1:0-318 GCF_000146605.3 Meleagris gallopavo | reverse complement strand
ATGGGCTGCATCGGGAGAGCCTAGAAAGAGCTGCATCCCTGTGCCAGCCTAATGCTCAGGAGAGTAGGATGGTGTGCAGAGGCTGAGGTAAGAGGGCAGGAGAGCGGGCCCGTCAGTTGTTGCTGTTATTGGACAGGATGAAAGGTGTGTTTGTGATGCAACTGCTTTTGCATCTTGTTCTTTGTGTTGGAGAGCCAGAGGCCGAGAGGAGAACATTGCTTGAGTATGGAAGCTCGTGTCCTCTGCTGCACAGCTGGAGAGATGTTCCATTTTGACATGGACATCCGTGCAGAGATATTTAGTCAAAAGAACAGTAGG
>NW_011235545.1:0-482 GCF_000146605.3 Meleagris gallopavo | reverse complement strand
AAACTCATAAATGAACTTATTTGATTGCACACTGGAGGAGGATTTGTGTTTTTTTATTAGAAATACATAGAGTTTGTATAATAGCTACCATCACTGAGACAGTGGAATAAATAGTTGCAGGTTGATCCTGTGTTGCTTTTTTACTCTACGTGTCCAGTATGTTTTTCAAATGAATATTGGCGTCTGATAGAATCCAGTAATGTCTATTCCTTCTGCTCCTTTCTTTATTCAGACACTTCATCACTCTCAATCTGTCAGGCTTCCCCTGCCTCATTTCTCATCTTCGCCTCAGCGAGCAGCTTTCTACCTCAGAGTCCTCGTTGCCAGTATGCCTTGAATACATTTGGTTGCCCTTGTACAGTGAGTTGCACTGTTTCTTGTGCATGCGCACAAATGATGACAAGATACCGAGAATTCAGAACTGCTGCCTCCAGTGCTGGAGGTTCTGTGCCTGACAGAGTCTTAAACATCCTGCTTTTCTT
>NW_011235544.1:0-492 GCF_000146605.3 Meleagris gallopavo | reverse complement strand
AATAGTCCCATGACATGGCTCTGATATTATTAAGCAGACTTCTGTCAGACATGGCTAGTAGAGAATGTAAAATCTACCTCCAGCTTCAGTCTCATCTTGGATCTGTATTTATGATAGAAAGACAGAAATCACTGATGGAAAAATATAAAATATGACACATGTTCGCATAAGCTCTGACATTTCTCTTGTGTATTTTTTTTAATGCCAAACGCAAGCTGCTTCATTCTTTTTATGGTATCATACTGATCACAATTACCTTGGCAGGAAAACTGGTTACTTTGGCAACCGCTGTTTTGTTGTGTTCCAAGTTCACTTGACATCATAAATGGTTCAGTTTAGGGTCAGCTCTGCTCTACCCACAGCTTGACAGCTTCCATTTGTCTATAGGGACAGATTGAGTGAATCTGGAAGAGACAAAGCACGCAGTTCCTGAGTGGTTTACTATTGTAATTTTTTCTAATTCAGACAGATTAACTGAATTCACTTGGGATG
>NW_011235543.1:0-475 GCF_000146605.3 Meleagris gallopavo | reverse complement strand
CACAGCTGGTGCATCTCTGTGCAGTTTTGCCTTCCCGGGAGGAACCCAGAGCTTCCCGGTTTGTTTCTGCTCCTGTAGCATCTGTACTGCAGTGTGAGCATAAGGTTCTGCTGCCTTCTTCTTCTTCTTCTGGAAGAGCCTCTCAGCCACGGACATCTGATGCAGGCACCTGTTTCTTTTTTTTTTTTAATTTCAGGACACATTATAGCTGTTGTGGAGCACTGTGGCTCCACAGCTGTACAGCACAGCATCTAAGGGACAGCTTTTATTTAGCTGGCAGGTGTCACTGCTTCCTGAGGCACTGTGCAGCCATAAAAGCATCCCAAAGCATCTCTTACTCTTACATCATTGGCCTCATCTCACTGCCATGTTTAATTTCTAGAGCCAACAGGTCTGTCCAACAGCTCTGCTGAGAGGAGAACCAACATTTGTTTCAGGCACGTGTCCTGAGATCTGGAAAGCCCCGATGTGTCCA
>NW_011235542.1:0-523 GCF_000146605.3 Meleagris gallopavo | reverse complement strand
GTGGAAATCAGTATCATAACACTTAGACCCAAATTTATTACATGTAGGATGCAGCGTGTAGCAAAAGAGGAAAAAAGTCCTGGTTAAGATAAATTAATCGTAATCTGGCCATTTCCTATTGTAGAGAACTGGAAAGAAACACTGGTGGGAGCTGCCCAGAGATTATCCCAATTTGTGCCAAGGGCTAAACAATCCCTGATTCACTTCTGGATTAACTGGAGACTCATGAAAGCGTTCTACAACTTTGCTCCCTGCTGGAGCTTTTCCCAAGAGCTTTACAGCTAAAGCCAAGGATCTCGCACAGAGAGAATGCAGTGATCAAAACTTGTTCCTTGCAAATAACAGCATGTCTATCAAACTACTCTGTACACAAAAATCTGTCTTGCCAAAGCTGAAATCTTGGCTAATAATATGATGCTAGTTAATAAGAACAGGTCCCAAACTTGCCTCCAAAACTGCTTGTTTTTAGAAGAGGTATGTTAGTTTCTTTCAGAAATCGAATGTTTTTGTTAGTGGCCCTCAA
>NW_011235541.1:0-485 GCF_000146605.3 Meleagris gallopavo | reverse complement strand
TTAGTCAGCTGTTGTGTAGAACAAACCCCATCTGCAGGGCAAAATCGGGATTAAGTGAAAATGAACGGTTTTGGAGCCATTTCAACTTTTTTCCCTGGTTTTTCCAGCTCCTGAAAAGAGAAGATGCTCTCAGGGAGCGCGAGGCCTGTCTGGACAAACTGAAAGAGGTGGGTAACTTAAGGATGCTTATTGCCTTAGGTGCCATTTAGCTTGGTGTTTGCTATCTGCAGGCATCGTGTGCTTGCCAGCTTTAATGCTTCTCTCTTTAAAGCACTTGAAATATGGAAATGGAAGTTTGTTGGATCGTTTGAATACTGAAATGCCACTTAGCTTGTAGTTGTTTCTAAAATGCTCTGGTTCATCATGTCTGAAATGTGATATTTCTACAGCTGAAGGATGCAGAAGTGAAAAGCTTGAAACGTCACTGAGGGAGATCAGCAAATGTCGGGACGAGCTCAGAGAAGATAATGAATCCTTAAGAAAAC
>NW_011235540.1:0-539 GCF_000146605.3 Meleagris gallopavo | reverse complement strand
AATTCAGTCCTTCAGCCTAGGTGAGGAACGCTGTGACCCACCACAAGGTAATATCACAGCATGAAGCCAAAGAGGGCAAGCACATAAGCTTACACCAGCTGTGCCTTTGTTCCTACTGAGTAGTGTGACTGAAGGGTAAAGAACACCTATGGTATATATATGCAGCACTATTCTCAAAAAAGTAGCAATTTAATTTGAGACATCAAATCCAACTCCGTTGTTTCTGTTGTTTTTCTTTCTTTCTCCTTTTTTTCTTTTTTTTCTTTTCTCCCTCCTTCCCAAGAAAACAATTTTATTTAGGCTTCAGATTGCTTGTTGACACAAAACAGCTGCAGTATTTGCTATTATTTTGAACTGTAGAGATTTGTTCATGGCTATCTGTAGATGCCTAAGGTGCTGTTTCTTTGCTTCCTTAAAGTTCTGTTAGTCTTACTTTTTTATATCATTATAGAGATAATTATGTTTCTGTTCCCCTCATTAAGTCACAAGCTAACTTGATATTTTTTTCATTTAATCCCTGGCATTTCTTAAATGAAGAC
>NW_011235539.1:0-511 GCF_000146605.3 Meleagris gallopavo | reverse complement strand
TTAAATAGTAGAAATGTTCAGATAAGATAATAAAAACTTGAAAACTAAGTCAGTGTAATTACTTTGGATGATACTTTTACAGTCTACTTCTGTCTCCTTTTCAGTGTCCACTAGTGATAAGTTGTGCTGTCATCTCATGTGTGCAAACTCTTGAATACAAACATTTTTTTTTTTCACTCAAGCACTGTATACACATGTTATTACACATACAAAAGCATTTTGTATGTTTACATGTAGATACACAGCTTTGTACACGAAGATAAGGAATCTCAGCTGAAATGGTGCTTTGGTGAATAGCAATCGACTTGTTTGCCTTGTATCGCAAGAAGTCAGCAGCTGAAGCAAAAGCTCATCAAGCATTAGAAATAAATAAAAGAGAAAATAAAAATTAGAAGCAATAATCTGCTGTACTGATACTTTAAATTAGCATAGGACTGGTTTAATTAGGCATTTTTCCAAAATCAGAAGGCTGGATTTCTAATTTCAAATAACCACATCCCTGACAAATCTG
>NW_011235538.1:0-440 GCF_000146605.3 Meleagris gallopavo | reverse complement strand
AGAAACGCCACATTTCTCCATGAAAGATGACATTTGGTGCCAAGAAATACCCATTTTCTCCTGACAAACACAACGTTTTTCTGCCAGAAATACCAGTTTAGTCCCCAAAAAATATGGCATTTTCTCCAAGAAATACCAGCTTTTGTGCCCTGAAATATGACTTTTTCTCCCAGATATACCAGTTTGCTTCCGCAAAATATGACAATATCTCCAAGTCATAGTAATTTTCTCCCTCCAAAATATTATATATTCTGCCACAAATCCCAGTTTTCTCCCCAAAAATACACCATTTTCCGGCCAGGAACTGCAGTTTTCTACCCAGAAATATGATATTTTCTACCAGAAATCCCAGTTTTCTCCCAGAAATACGAGAGTTTCTTCCACAAATGCCAGTTTTCTGCCCGAAAGTATGACATTTTCTGGCAGGAACTGCAGTTTTC
>NW_011235537.1:0-437 GCF_000146605.3 Meleagris gallopavo | reverse complement strand
AGCCAAGAGAGTGGCAGCCTCCTGCAGCTGCTCCTGCCCCACAGCCCTCCTGCCGGGCTGCCTTCAGGTCTCTGCCCAAGATGGGGACACAACCCCCACTTCCCCCTTTGCAACAAAGCTGAGCACATAACCCAGAGAAGCGCAGAGCCCTTAGGAGTCCTCGGCCAGATAACCCTGCTGGAAGAAACATTTCTGTGCTCTCAGATGGACCCTGCTGATGAGTGGGTCTGACCAGGACTGGTTTCCATCACTTACTCACTAACTTACTGCCCTGGATGGCCAGGTACACTTAGAGAGGACTCTCCCACAGACTGTTGAAATGCTATCAGCTTTGCTGAGTAAAGGGCAAGGACTGACCCTAGGTTAATACCAGTAACTTCTGAGATCTGTAGAACTAGGAAGGAAACATAGCAGTTGATAGAGGTGTTAGGATATCC
>NW_011235536.1:0-386 GCF_000146605.3 Meleagris gallopavo | reverse complement strand
GTGAGGAATTGATCTACTTCTTACAAAAGTACTATCCAGATCTACTTCTTACTCACTGGCTTTATGTTTCTTTACTTAATTGCTGATTAGATGGAGGAATACCCCTGTTAAAAATAATTTTCATAAAACAAGATGTAAAGAATAGTGGGATCTTCTCCATTGTTTTTGTAGAAAAACTTAAACTATAAAGAATGTTGAGACAACAAGTGGCATATATCAAACAAATACGATCTGTTCCCTTGAGATATATTTAGAGCAGATTTCTCTGACATCTGAATCGCTTAATTTCCCTGTCATTTTCACTATGACAGGAGGAAGATGCTTTCTGCTGGTGTAGTAGAAAGAGGTGATGCCATTTCTAAAAGGCATTCTCAAAACAGCAGTAG
>NW_011235535.1:0-488 GCF_000146605.3 Meleagris gallopavo | reverse complement strand
TCTCAGCTTGGTGTCAGATGTCCCTCGTGCTCACGTTGCTTTCACTGGGTGCTTTTCCTTTCCTAATCTTCAGGTCTCTGCAGTGCTGATGGAATGTCAGAGCCATGTCCCAATGTCGTCTTCTTTTCTGCTTGGTTCACCAGCATTTTCTACCCTTTTCATCTGTTCTTCTTCTCTTTCTTCCCTGTCGCCCGTTGGCGCTTCGTTGGAGTTTCCTGGATCCAAAATGCACCCTTCTGACCACGTGTGATGCCCAAAGAAGAGGTAGGCTCCCAAATAGGCTTGTGCTGAGTGCTGTCCATGACTTGGGGTTTCTCGATTCACTAGTATTCTTTTTTCCGTGATGTTGTTCAGTGCTGTATGTGAAGCTTTCTTCTTTCTTTCTAGGATTGGCGCCTCCACCATCACATTCTGTAGGCGTTTTGCGCTGCCTGAGTTGAACGTGTCCTGTTCCTCGGTAAGGTGTGGATGTTATTAGACACGAAGAT
>NW_011235534.1:0-489 GCF_000146605.3 Meleagris gallopavo | reverse complement strand
TCAGCAGGCTGCTCGGATAGTTGCTGATCTGGGGGAGACAGAACGCCTATGGACCAGGCGCAACATTCGCATGTTAGAAGAAGCTGAGGTCCTGCCGGTGACTAAAAGCAAGACGCCGGCTATTCGAGCTCCTCGATCGGGACCCATAAGGGTTTCCCGAAAACAAATGTTTAATGACCTAATTCGAGCTGCGGTCCAATTTGCTAAGATTGACCGCCAGCCCGACCATGTCCTTCTCCAGCTTTGGAGACAGCTAAAGGACAATCAAACATTTCAAAACTACCCTAAGAAACCAAGGGTAAGAATTATAGAGAGGATACCAACAAGAGCATGGAACCTAGAAGACTTCATTGTTCCTAATAGGAAAAAAAAGCCGCCTCAAGTGTCTCGGGGCCACGACGCCTGAGCCATCGGAAGCAAAAGAATTGGCCCTAGCACAGTTCATGGCGTGACGGGGGATGTTAGTCCCCCCTAGGGCCTCCAGGCGGC
>NW_011235533.1:0-330 GCF_000146605.3 Meleagris gallopavo | reverse complement strand
CTGGCCCTTTCAAGGTGAGCCTTGGCTCAGACTACTGAGCAACTTGATCTAGCTGTGGATGGTCAGCATGGGGCAGTCGGATCACATTGCAAACCTACCTGCATACAAGCAGCGCACCAACATGGGGTGCATGATGTTCATTACCTGCTGGACACATCTCACACCACTGACTGGAGGAGCCCAGGCAATCCTTCAACTCCATCAGGCTGCAAAATGTAAATCAGAAGAGACGCAGAACATCATTTACAACACAACAAGGATGCACACAATGCCCTTAAAAACACCCACCGCATGGATGCAATTAGCACATAGCCCTATTAATGACAGCCA
>NW_011235532.1:0-395 GCF_000146605.3 Meleagris gallopavo | reverse complement strand
GTCACCTTTTTCTCCTCACCAGGGACTTGACCTGACTGCCTCGACTTCTGAAATACCATGGAGAGTGGCTCGGTGACTGCAGCGTGAATTCCCTCGGAACTCTGGGACTCATCTCGTCAGGACCCAAAGACTCCTGGCTGTTTGGGTCCTCAGGTGGTCCAGAACCTGATCTGCCATGGCAGTGTGGGATGGGAAGGGGTGTGTGGGACTGAGGAAGCAATGGCAGTCCCCACCTCACCAAAGCAAAGATGAGGGCTGTGCATCATGAGCAGTTATCAGACAAGATGGAAGCAAAAATGGTGTTGGGTAGCTGAGCCTTCTCTGGTGGTAAGCAACATGGTGCACAGAGTGCAGCCATGTGCTCCGAGCAAGGAGCACAGGTTTGTGCAAGAGGC
>NW_011235531.1:0-395 GCF_000146605.3 Meleagris gallopavo | reverse complement strand
GGAGATGAGGCCGGGAGCAGATCCACCTCCAGCAATGATTCCCTCTCACTGCCCTGCTACTGCGCTGTCACAGTGCCCTGGCAAATGCACCTGCTGCTTTGTGCCAGAGTCCCCATCTGCTAGCAGAAGGATAGCACTTGGTCAAATGCTGCCTAATGGGCTGCCACGTTTGACTTGACTGAACAAAGTGGTTGTTTCTAGAACACCTGCCTATGCCAGAGGGTAGACAAGGGAAGTTTTCCAGAAGTCTCTCAACACTGTGGTGTGTGAGCAGAGAAAATACAAGTGTGTTTCTTTTCAGTTCCAGCTTGTTGTGCCTGCTGGGATGGGCGTCGCGTGCAGCGAGATCAGCCGTGAGCCTGACGTGGCACAGATGGAGGTAGAGTATGAAGCTC
>NW_011235530.1:0-336 GCF_000146605.3 Meleagris gallopavo | reverse complement strand
CCCTTTCCGCTGCTGGATGTGAATGATAGGAAAGATCTAAAAAGCTAAGTGCCTCAGCCATATTTATTTATTTTAGCTAGGACATTTTTATTTATTTTTTTTTTAAACTAGGACCTTAATTCCTGGTAAGACAGCAGCTGTACATAACGATCATTCCATTGAGTTCCAGTTCCATCAAGACTCCCAGCAGGACCCCTGCAACGCGGCACAGTGTTCTGTCAGCAAGCTGCCGCTAGAGGGAGCTATCACTTTTGTCCCTTGGTTTTGTCCGACTGTAGATTTCTGACTGGGCTTAAATGTGCCAAAGAAGTAAATCTGCACCTATGAGTTGTTTAC
>NW_011235529.1:0-332 GCF_000146605.3 Meleagris gallopavo | reverse complement strand
TTACCAGGGCAGAGTAGAGGGGGAGGATCACCTCCCTCGACCTGCTGGACACGCTCTTCTTAATGCACCTCAGAATGCCATTGGCCTTTTTGGCCACGAGGGCACACTGCTGGCTCATGGCCAACCTGTCGTCCACCAGGACACCCAGGTCCCTCTCTGCAGAGCTCCTCTCCAGCAGCTCATCCCCCAGCCTGTATTGGTGCATGCAATTATTCCTCCCTAGGTGTAAGACCCAACACTTGCTTTTGTTGAACCTCATCCAGTTTCTTACTGCCCAGCTCTCCAGCCTGTCCAGGTCTCGCTGAATGGCAGCACAGCCTTCAGGCGTGTCA
>NW_011235528.1:0-592 GCF_000146605.3 Meleagris gallopavo | reverse complement strand
ATTTTATTTGCCTGCTTCAACCTGCCCGTGCCCCCTGTGCCTGCTTCTCCACCAGAGCCCCCCGTGTGAGCTGCACTTGCACAGCAATGCTGATGTGCGTTGTCCCAGCAGCACTGGGGTTGCTCCCAGCTCTGGCACTCAGCACTGAGGAGCCCAAGCAGCCAACCTGCTGTTTCCCTGACAATACAATTTTGTGTTTTTCTCCTTCCCAATCTGCTATTCCGCTGTGTAAACTGGAACCGAAAATAAATAAATAAAAAACATGGAAAGAAAACAGCTGTGGGAAAAAAACTCCGCTAAGTTCACAGGGTGAGGAAGGAATGAGTAAAACCCCAAGTGAACTCTCCTGGCTGAACTGGGTTAGGATGAAAAATGCTGCTGCTAAATCTTGAAAATTTAGGTCAGCCTTGTTTATGTGAAGATATAAAGCACTGACATTTGGAGAAGCATGTGAACTAACGCAGTATTTCAGCGTTCCCTCTGAATCACAGTGGGCCACGAGGCCCTTTCAAACCGACCAATTTCCCCTCCTTCAAATTAAAAAAAATAAATCTGAATTGTCACTTAGGCTGTAACCAGCAACACACTGAAG
>NW_011235527.1:0-399 GCF_000146605.3 Meleagris gallopavo | reverse complement strand
ACAGCTCCATCAGGTGCTCAGAGCCCAGTCCAGCCTGACCTTGAATGTTTCCAGGGGTGGGACATCCCCCACCTCTCTGGGCAATCTGTGCCAGTGCCTACAGCACCTATGGGGGAAAAAAAAAACAAAACTTTTTATAGCCCCCCTTTAAATACTGGAAGGCTGATATCAGGTCTCCCTGCAGCCTTCTCTCCTCCAGGCACAGCCACAGCTGTCATTGCAGAGCAGTTTTCCATCCTTCAGATCACTTTTTGTGGCCCTTCTCTGGACGTGTTCCAACACAGGTCTGTGTCTCTCCTGTACTGGGGGCTCCACGTCTGGACACAGCACTCAAGGTGAGGTCTCACCAATGCAGAGCAGAGAGGCAGGATCACCTCCCTTGCCCTCCTGGCCACGTTG
>NW_011235526.1:0-474 GCF_000146605.3 Meleagris gallopavo | reverse complement strand
CTGGCAGACAGAATTTACAGAATTTACTCCCAAAGCAATGCAAGTTTTCCTCATGCAATAAGTCATTTTCTGTAGTGCCTTTCCTGTATTGCTGTAACTCGCCGCTTTTCAATGACCAAATGTCAGCTGTCTTCTGCAAAATCTTTTCAGGAGCAATCAGGAGATGTTTGAATTGCTTCAACTCCGTGCACTGATTGAAGATCTTCAGAAGACGGCAGACCCAGCCAACTCTTCCATCTGGACCAAGCTAAATTCCATTCTGTCCAATCTGGGAGCAGAGCAGGGTGGCACTCGTGCTGCCCCTGCAGACACAGCTCACTAGCAGCATCTGCCAAGCGACTCAAAAAAAGGAAAGAAACGTGCACATATAATAAACATATAATGAATGTACAGGACTGAATCCAGCAGGCAGTTTTAGCAGATGTGGGGAAGAGGAGAGGCTGAACTGTACGCATGTTTTCCTTGAGGCTTTCA
>NW_011235525.1:0-485 GCF_000146605.3 Meleagris gallopavo | reverse complement strand
CCGTGCAGTTGTTACGGCACTTGGGAGCACCGCAGCTCTGCTGCCACCTGTTGGACACAATACAGTCATGAAGGCACTAGCCCGTGACGATCCGGGCCTCTTGCACAAACCTGTGCTCCTTGCTCGGAGCACATGGCTGCACTCTGTGCACGATGTTGCTTACCACCAGAGAAGGCTCAGGTACCCAACAACATTTTGGCTTTCCATCTTGTCTGAGAACTGCTCATTATGCACAGCCCTCATCTTTGCTTTGGTGAGGTGGGGACTGCCATTGCTTCCTCATGGAATGGGAGATCAGGTTCTGGACCACCTGAGGACCCAAACATCCAGGAGTCTTTGGGTCCTGACGAGATGAGTCCCAGAGTTCCGAGGGAATTCACCGCTGCAGTCACCGAGCCACTCTCCATGGTACTTCAGAAGTCGAGGCAGTCAGGTCAAGTCCCTGGTGAGGAGAAAAAAGGTGACAGCACACCTCTTAGGAAGAT
>NW_011235524.1:0-484 GCF_000146605.3 Meleagris gallopavo | reverse complement strand
GTGTTGCTAAGTTGTGCTTGTATTGATTTGAAAGAACAGCATTCAGAAATGCATGGTCTGTAGAGGGTATGTAATAGTTATTCATTCATGTGACGGTGGGTTAAAACAGTGCAGTCAAGTTTTAAGCAGTCTTTAGTAGATTTCTGGTGATTTCCTAAAGTTTCTTGGTTCTTAAATTGAATGGTTCTGCAGTTTTTTGATATACTTGAGTTTTCTCATGACTAAGTGTATTTTGTTACAGCCGTTGGCCTTATTTTTCAATATTTGACGTAGTAAAATATATGGCAAATAGATATTTTCTTGAAGTTTTCAATTGGTCTTTGTGTCTGTGTGTAAATTTGCTTGTGTGAATATATACAGGAAATATTAAAATCCAATGCCGCAATAGGGTTTGACTTGGAAATGTCAAGGTTATGCTGTGTTAAACATCAATTATAAGTAATCAATCTTTTTTTTTCCCCTCAAGATAGGATGCAGAATTGTG
>NW_011235523.1:0-460 GCF_000146605.3 Meleagris gallopavo | reverse complement strand
GTCACTGCATGTACGTGTAGAGCATGGGTGTGTATAATGGTTACGAGTGCAAGCTGAAAACGCAGAGGCTATCTTCTGGCAACTGAGGAACTGGGCAGCATCTGTGATATCTCCTGAAAACCACTGCAGAGTGCAGGAAAGGAGCAGGATGGTCTTCCCTGGTGGAGCAATCCTGTGGTCTAACTCGTAAGTTACTGAGAAGTCCTTGCAAGCTCATCACCGCGTCCTGAGGGGGAAGTGGTCTGGAGCAGCCCCTCCAGAAATCCCATTCAGCTGCTGAGCAGACTGTGCTTGGGAGGTCCCAAACCAGGCTTAGTTTTGTCCTCCACACAGGCCTCAAGCTGGGGAGACTGAGGCAGTGGTACACCACCAACTTTGGTCTCAGTCGTCCTTCCCATACTCCTGTCATCCACAACCTCTGCTTTGCTCCAGCCACTCTCATCCTGCCTCCAGTGATACC
>NW_011235522.1:0-387 GCF_000146605.3 Meleagris gallopavo | reverse complement strand
CCTAAATTTTCCCTCCTTTAACTTAAAACCATTTCCCCTTGTCCTGCCATTATCTACCTTTTCAAAGTGTTGGCTCCCCTCCTGTTTGTAGGCTTCCTTTAGATACCGAAAGGCTGCAATGAGGTCACCCAGCAGCCTCTTTCTCCAGGCTGAACAAGCCCAGCTCCCTCAGCCTGTCTTCGTAGGGGAGGTGCTCCAGTCCCCTGATCATCTTTGTGGCTCTTCTGGACCCTCTCCAACAGCTCCCTGTCCTTCCTGTACTGGGGGCTCCAGACCTGGACGCAGTACTCCAGATGGGGCCTCACAAGAGCAGAGTAGAGGGGGACAATCACCTCCCTGTCCCTGCTGGCCACCCCCTCTTCTGATGGAAAGCCTCCCTCCCAACTC
>NW_011235521.1:0-576 GCF_000146605.3 Meleagris gallopavo | reverse complement strand
CTGAGCGTACTTAAGGGCTGGTAGGTATTTGGAGCTGGAAGCTGCTTCCTTCACTTGAGAGTGTGGGGGAGTATTGGTCCTTGGAATGGGGTAAGTGGTTTCTTTTTTTCTTTCAGGGCTGTGATCTTGTCTTTTTTTGGGGGGATGGCAAGTGCACTGAAGGGCTGCTAGGTGTAAGAGGCAGCATGTGAATCTGGAGACTGCTTCCTTTGGGGTGTGGGGTGAGCCCTTAGAATGGGGTGAGTGATCCTGCTTGATTTCAGAGCTGTGAGCTCTGCTTTTCTGGAGGATCTCAAGCTGGATGGCTGTCATTAATAGGGCTATGTGCTAATTGCATCCATGCGGTGGGTGTTTTTTAAGGGCATTGTGTGCATCCTTGTTGTGTTTTAAATTCTGTTCTGCGTCTCTTCTGATTTCATTTTGCAGCCTGATGGAGTTGAAGGCTTGCCTGGGCTCCTCCAGTCAGTGGTGTGAGGTCTGTCCAGCAGGTAATGAACATCATGCACCCCATGTTGGTGCGCTGCTTGTATGCAGGTAGGTTTGCGATGTAATCCGACTCCCCCATGCTGACCATCC
>NW_011235520.1:0-533 GCF_000146605.3 Meleagris gallopavo | reverse complement strand
TCAGAGGAATGACATGGGCAAGGAGACAAGGGAGGCAAAGCAAGGCAAGGCAAAGAATGGAAAGCAAAGGAGCAAACTGAAAAGCAAAGCCAACAAACATACTCTGAACAGGAAAGGAATGCTTGCAGCAAGGAACAAGATCACACAAAGAAAGCAGCTGGAAAGACAAAGAATACACAAATAGGAAACAAAGACAATGCAAAGCAAACAAAAAAGCCTCACTAACAGAAAAAAAATAAAAATAAAAAAAAAGACAAAACAAAACAAGGAATGAAAACGAAGCAAAGCCAAGCGAGGATGAGAAATACAAGAGGAAAGCCAATGAATTCAATACACTAGCATGGCAAAGCAAAGAATCCTAGCAAGGTAAAGAGAGAACAAAGCTCACCAGTGCTTAACAATGGAAAGAAAGAACCAAATTTAACAGCAGTGCAAGGCCACAATACCAACAATAACCAAAGAGCAAACCAAAGCCAGGAAAAACCAGGAAAAGAAAAGAAAGAGTATGTAAAAAAAAGCCAAGGAGAGCAAAG
>NW_011235519.1:0-491 GCF_000146605.3 Meleagris gallopavo | reverse complement strand
AGGTAAATTTCCCTTGTTTCTGTTTCGTCTTTTTTTTTTTTTTTTAATTTTGTAAAAAAGACTTGAAAAGTTTTCAGACAGTTTCTTTGTACTGAAGGACGCAATATACTTTTAGTTTGCAAAGTTTGGAAGGGAGTCTGTGTGTTTTAATCCCTCCAACTTTCCTTTAATATACTTGTTTTGATTAGCGAAGGCTGGGCCTTGTGCTAGTGAAGTTTCGGGGGCCGGGAGCGTCCTCAACACCGTTTGCCTGGCTTCCTTCTCCCTGAATCTGGGTGAAAGCAAACAAGCTGGTCTTTTTTGCTAGCCCGATAAATGCTATTTATGAAGATGGACCTGTTGAACTACCAATACTTGGACAAGATGAACAACAATATTGGCATTCTGTGCTACGAAGGTAATGCTTTCATTTCACAAAGCTCTTTTGTTGGGTGTGTTTTATGTTGTTTGTAAGCATGGATTTTCCTCCTGAAAGGAGATCTCTACAGTTG
>NW_011235518.1:0-426 GCF_000146605.3 Meleagris gallopavo | reverse complement strand
AGCATGTCAGTCTCACCTCTGGGCTGGTCACGGATCATGGAGCAGATCATCCTGGAAGTAACTCTCAAGCACACATTCCAGTGCGTCACCACCCTGTGCGTGAAAAGCCTGCCTCCTAATTAACCAACCTAAACCTCCCCTGTCTCACTTTGAAAACCATTTCCCCTTGTCCTATCGCTATCACCCTCCTAAACAGCCGTTGCCCCCTCCTGCTTATGCGCTCCCTTCGAGTCTTGGAAGGCTGTCATGAGCTATCTCCAGAGCTTTCTCTTCTCCCACAGAAACAATCCCAGTTCCCTCAACATTTCTTTCTAAGAGAGGTGCTCCAGCCCTCTGATCATCTTCGTGGCCCTTCTCTGGACCTGCTCCAAAAGCTCCACATCATTCCCGTGCTGGAGCCCCAGGCCTGGACGCAGTGCTGCACAT
>NW_011235517.1:0-380 GCF_000146605.3 Meleagris gallopavo | reverse complement strand
AGCTGGAGCGGGTAGGAGATCCCACGGGACGTTGTAGATAGCAGAACATACTTAAGCAACTGAATTGTGCCTCTAGACTGAGCCGTCCTCCATCGTTGCAGCAGGGCACTGCTGGGGCTGTGAGAAGCGGCGGTGGCTGAGCACAAGCAGCGTGATCCGCCCGGTCTGCAGGAGTCAGCTCCTGGCTGAGCCAGGCAGCCTGAAAGAGAGGGACCGATCCCACGGATTGAGATGTGTTCAAGCCTGGCAGGGAGTCACGGTGGGCCTACCTCTGGGCCTTGCTTGGCTCAAATCACCAGCAGTGCGTGTGCCGAGCTGCTGCCCCGCAGGTGGAGTCCCCAGCTGCCCTTTTCCATATCCCTGTCTGTCCCCATGCGGAG
>NW_011235516.1:0-520 GCF_000146605.3 Meleagris gallopavo | reverse complement strand
AAATACATCCTGATTTTAGGAACTCAGGGTTAACTGCATATTCTAGTAAGTGCCTCATGTGTCATACAATGTAAAAGAGAAGTGCAGTGACCTCTGTCCTCAAAGTTCCCCCTCCACTGTGAGACGTGGAGCCACACAGCTGCTCCTCTGCCCTTTATTATTTGCAGGGGGGCTGTGGGGGGGGCATCCCCCAATCCTCCTTATCAAAAATAAACCTTAATTACAAAAGTAAGGGGTGGCACCCCGCCCCGTGGGAACAATGTGGTCTGTGGGGTGGACCCTGCGTGACGGTGACACTTGAGTGACGGTGACACCTGGTGACAGTGACACCCAATATCGCCCACTGAAGGTGACAATACTTGCTAGCCTCCTTGCAAGCACGTATTCAAATCCTTTAGTGCTCTTGGCCACGTTGCTTTTGAACCTGGCCAGACCAAACTCCTGGGCTGCCCGTGAGACGCCAAAGAGGCTGGAGGAGACCACGGTGACACCAGCGACCCCACGTCACACCCATGCAGAC
>NW_011235515.1:0-517 GCF_000146605.3 Meleagris gallopavo | reverse complement strand
ACTGGAATCTATTGCTGGATTTGCATTTCATGAGCTTACCAGATCTACCAAATTACTTGTTTTTGTAGATGTTAATATTATGAATACTTATGGAAAATAGAATGTGGTGTTTTTCTTCTTATTTTAGTTTTTGATCTCCATGGGCCAGCTGGTGGATTACTTCTGCTATTTTATTTTCCTGGGGGGGATCTGAAATGGTATCCAAGCACTGAAGCTGTTTTCTAGCTTGCAGTTTGATGCCGTAAGTCAGTTCCTGCTCCCAGAGCTTTTATAGAAGTCTATAGTAACTGCAGGTAAATGTAGGAGGAGAAGCAAAGGTTGATTCCTTGTTTGAAGGGATAGACTGCAGATTACACATCTCATTTCTGGGTCTGCTGAGGCTGGATCACCATGCAGGCAGAATTACGTCAGGACCGATTATTTTTTTTAATTATTTATTTAAAGACAGAGTCTCTATTCATAGAATCATTAAGATTGGAAAAGACCTCTCAGCTCACCCAGTCCAACTGTCAGCCCA
>NW_011235514.1:0-521 GCF_000146605.3 Meleagris gallopavo | reverse complement strand
AGAAAGGAAAAAGAAACTTTTTCAAGGGAGAAATACTATATTAGGTAGTACTTTCAACGTATAGTTTAAAAAAAGAAGACCAGTAAACACGTTTCCATATTCAAACCATAACACAATAAAGCAGGAAAAAAACTGTTTCAGTACGAAGTACATTTTAAGCATGTGGAACACGTTTCTAATATCAGCAGTATACGAATAGAATAGTATACGTCCACTACGCACACAACATTCTGAAATAAAAAATTTGAACTACATTTTCAAAAACACTAAACATATACCAGCTTCTATCACATTCTTAAAAGAAACTAAGAGGGAATAAGAAATTCTCACACCCCCCAAAAAATTTCAGACTTCACCTCAGATATCAGTATGCTATCCTGAAAGTCTCCAGCTCTCTCAACTTCACTATACCAATATATCAGTCCAACCACTTTGGATTTACTAACGCTTCCCAAATGAACAGACTTTGAGTAAGTAGGCTGGTACAAATTCAATTTCTTCAGCTGAGTAAAAGAGACTAG
>NW_011235513.1:0-583 GCF_000146605.3 Meleagris gallopavo | reverse complement strand
TTATAACTGAGAACAAGGGACCATCAGGAGCCATCGAAGGATGAGAGGGGAAAGGTATTATCTGCAAAATAGCCAAGTTTTGGAAGTTACATATGAAGCAAGGGAGAACGTAAATAAATGGAACAGGGAGCAGAAATAAAGCAAATATATATATATATATTTTTAAATAACCTACAGAAATTGATTTTGCTTGGGTTTGTCAGGCACTCAGAACTATGCCACACACTGTGCACAGGGCTGGATGTGGAAATGCATCGTATTGCGTAGCTACAAGTCTGGGGGTCTGTACTCTTAGTGAGGAATCAGAGTCACCACCCATTTGAAGCCCAGAATCATCACAGAATCAAAGAATCTGGAACTGGGAACCAATCACCGAATCTGACATAACAGAACTTACACTCACAGGAGCTGCTATCCTCGTAGCGTCCTCATGCAATCCTCAGACTAGAATCCCAGACTGCAGGAACCCCGTAACAACCCGGCAGTATTGAATCGCCGCGTTTTGTTTCCTCGCTCCCACAGAGGGCAGCTTTCTATAGAGCACGCTCACAAGGGATGGCGTCAGTCAGCATCACCCAGCGCT
>NW_011235512.1:0-514 GCF_000146605.3 Meleagris gallopavo | reverse complement strand
ACCATACAACAGATCTTTTGCATTCACATCTATGGGAGGAGCTACAAGTGCAGCCTCCTAAACTGATGCAACGCCCTTTCTCTGTCTGAAAGCTCAACAGTCACCCCTCCTGCCGCTGAAGAGCCATTGGAGGATGATGCTGCATGCCGAATTCCTTTTGCAGGGAGCTGTAAATGAATGCTTAACCAAGACACGATATAGTGTAGGAATCCTAGAGCCAAGCTCACTTGTGATGCCGTTGGCACAAGACCACAGATATCTCTGTGTGCAAATATGGTACTAGCAACTCCCAACAAGTAATGCCTGTGACATGTACATGTCTCATGTACCATGTGGAAATGCTGTCTTTAAACTCTTCTGAACATCACTGCTTACTAAAAGCTTCCTCAGCTGTGTGTTTGGCATGCTATTATTTTAATCAGTTTCAGTAATGAAATTACTGAATCAGGGAATTATACAACAGTGCTTTATAAGAGTCTGCATACACTAGAGAATGAAATATTTTACAGTAATT
>NW_011235511.1:0-450 GCF_000146605.3 Meleagris gallopavo | reverse complement strand
TAGTTTTTGTCTTTGTATTTTTCTTTAGTTCTTTTTTTCTTCCTTGTTTTTCTTTCTTTTTTTTTTTAGTTATTATTTATTTTCTGTTTTGTATTTTGTTGCCTTGCGTGTCATAGGTTTGGTTTGCTTTTTTTCCCTTAGTTTTCCTGACTGCTTTCCAATGTTTTCTCGACTTTTGTCGATTTCTTCTTTGCAGTTTCTTTCTTTCTGTATTTTTTTCCTACGATTATTCCTACGGATTTCTCTGAACTGGCAGCTCTTACTCATAACACACAAGTGACCCTTCACACTTATCGCTAACACAACATGGTAACCACTAGCCACATCCAAGAAAGGTAAATCTTGAGCCTAATGCAGAAGGGTATCCCTGAATCCTAAAGCCTAATCCGAATCCAAAAGGGCAACCATTAAACCAAACCACAAATGGGAACCCGTAACTCTTACCCCTTA
>NW_011235510.1:0-608 GCF_000146605.3 Meleagris gallopavo | reverse complement strand
GTAGGCAGCAGTGGGAGTGGAGGCTGTGTCTTGTGTCAGTACGGGTGAGTGCTCGTCTTTTTCTCAGTTGACTTGCTCTCTTGTTGACAGGCCCTGACGCCACCACTTCAAACATGGTCCTCACCAGGAAACGTGCTTCCCACGCAAAGACTGTGGCAACCCAGACAGAGGGTCTGCTCAATAATGTGGCGGTTCAGGTCTCTGGCTGCCGGGAGTGCCTCAGCCTGCTGCTGCCGGGGAGGATGGGAAGGATGCCACTTGCGTGCGGTGTGAGCAGCTGGACGAGCTGCTCAACCTGGTGGTGGAGCTTAGGGAGGAGGTAGATAGACTGCAGACCATCAGAGACTGCGAGCGGCAGACTGACTGGTGGAGTGACTCTCTGCGAGAAAGGCGCAGAGTTTGCACTTCCCAGACTGAGGGAGTAATGGACCCTTTCTCTCATCATAGTCAAACAGGAAGAGACAGCTTGAGAGGAGAGGAGGAATGGCAGCAGGTCTCAGCCTGGCGTCGCAGGCAACCCCTATCCCGACCTACCTCGGTTCCCCTGGTCCCTCTCTGTAACAGGTATGAAGCCCTGAACCAGAGGGAGTGGTGAGTGATGATGACGT
>NW_011235509.1:0-445 GCF_000146605.3 Meleagris gallopavo | reverse complement strand
GATTCCAGGTATACTGAATGCCCCTCCAGGTGAAAGCAAACTGTGGCCTAGATTCTTTGGTCAAAGGAATGGAGAAAAAGGCATTAGCAATATCAGTGGTGGCGTACCATTTGGCTGCCTTTGACTCCAATTCATATTGGAGCTCTAACATATCTGGCACAGCAGCACTCAATGGGGGTGTGACTTCATTCAGGCCACGGTAGTCCACCGTCAGCCTCCATTCTCCACTGGCTTTACGCACTGGCCATATGGGGCTGTTAAAAGGTGAGTGAGTCTTGCTAATCACTTCCCTGATTCTCTAGTTGGTGAATCAGCTTCTGAATGGGGAGCAAGGAATCCCTGTTGGTGCGGTACTGCCGTCTGTGCACCGTTTTTGTAGCAATCGGTACTTGTTGCTCTTTCACTCGTAGCAACCCCACGGCAGATGGATCTTCTGACAGGCCAG
>NW_011235508.1:0-493 GCF_000146605.3 Meleagris gallopavo | reverse complement strand
CCATTCAGCGAGACTTGGACAGGCGTGGAGAGGCTGGGCAGTAAGAAACCGGATGAGGTTCAACACAAGCAAGTGTAGGGTCTTACACCTAGGGAGGAATAATTGCATGCACCAATACAGGCTGGGGGATGAGCTGCTGGAGAGGAGCTCTGCAGAGAGGGACCTGGGCGTCCTGGTGGACGACAGGTTGGCCATGAGCCAGCAGTGTGCCCTCGTGGCCAAAAAGGCCAATGGCATTCTGGGGTGCATTAAGAAGAGCGTGTCCAGCAGGTCGAGGGAGGTGATCCTCCCCCTCTACTCTGCCCTGGTAAGGCCTCATCTGGAGTACTGTGTCCAGTTCTGGGCTCCCCAGTACAAAAAAGACAGGGATCTCTTGGAAAGAGTCCAGCGGAGGGCCACAAAGATGGTGAAGGGCCTGGAGCATCTCCCCTATGAAGAAAGGCTAACGTAAACTCGGTCTGTTAGCCTTGAGAAAAGAAGACTGAGAGGGGAC
>NW_011235507.1:0-475 GCF_000146605.3 Meleagris gallopavo | reverse complement strand
AAAAGGAATGCCTCCTATTTTTATAATGCTGGCCACAGCGTCACAGGTGGACACAGCAGAGGTTGAACCTTCCTGCCAGCACTCAGTTCATTTTGTAGCCAGGCGACAGATGGCAGCAGAGGGCCAGGATGACAGCACAGCACCTGACGTGGAGGTGCACACGGAGCACAGGGCTGTCACTGAACTCCTCCGCACTGAACAGAGCATTTATGAAGACCAACACGTGGATGTGAGCGCAGTGAGGCTTCAGCAGTGGCAACAGCGATGCAAAAGACAAACCACCCAAACAGCCAGATTGTTTTTTCTTTATAAACAAGCACAGCATGCAGGCACTCGTTCAACACTGGAAAAAAAGCATAGCTAATGGTGGTAACCGTGTTGAAAAACAGAGTTTTGTAGCTGAGAATTCACTCTATGTATCTGTTGTCATTTCTATGGAAATAAGTAGGAGGCATTCCTTTCAGAGCAATCTACG
>NW_011235506.1:0-640 GCF_000146605.3 Meleagris gallopavo | reverse complement strand
GCCATTGCTTCCTCAGTCCCACACAACCCTTCCCATCCCACACTGCCATGGGAGATCAGGTTCTGGACCACCTGAGGACCAAACATCCACGAGTCTTTGGGTCCTGACGAGATGAGTCCCAGAGTTCCGAGGGAATTCACCGCTGCAGTCACCGAGCCACTCTCCATGGTATTTCACAAGTCGAGGCAGTCAGGGTCAAGTCCCTGGTGAGGAGAAAAAAGGTGACAGCACACCTCTTAGGAAGGATAGAAAGTGTGACGCGGGGAACTACCAGCATGTCAGTCTCACCTCTGTGCTGGTCACGGATCATGGAGCAGATCATCCTGGAAGTGACTCTCAAGCACACATTCCAGTGCGTCACCACCCTGTGCGTGAAAAGCTGCCTCCTAATAACCAACCTAAACCTCCCCTGTCTCACTTGAAAACCATTTCCCCTTGTCCTATCGCTATCCACCCTCCTAAACAGCCGTTGCCCCCTCCTGCTTATGCGCTCCCTTCGAGTCTTGGAAGGCTGTCATGAGCTATCTCCAGAGCTTTCTCTTCTCCCACAGAAACAATCCCAGTTCCCTCAACATTTCTTTCTAAGAGAGGTGCTCCAGCCCTCTGATCATCTTCGTGGCCCTTCTCTGGACCTGCTCCA
>NW_011235505.1:0-373 GCF_000146605.3 Meleagris gallopavo | reverse complement strand
CCCCCACCATCCTCTTCCCATCACTCCCCCATATCCTCATCCATCCCCGTGTCCCATTTCCATATACTATCCCATCCCGTTATCATCCCAGTCCCATCCCATATCCATATTTCATCCCCAATCATCCCATGTTGATCCCATGTCCATCCCACATAGATTCCATTTTCCAATCTCCCATTCCATATTCTTCCCATATCCGTATCCTCACACCCCAATCCTATCGGGAGAATTGGGGAGGGCTTCGGTGGGGCTATGGGGGGTCTATGTGGGGGTATGAGGTGGGCTATGGAAGGTAAGGGGGGCCTCTGAGAGCTGGTCAGCATTTAAACAGCTCTTCTTCCAAGCTCAGGATCGGTGCGTCCCTGTGAGCAAG
>NW_011235504.1:0-456 GCF_000146605.3 Meleagris gallopavo | reverse complement strand
GGGCTTCCTTCCAGCAAGCTGCTGAGGACAGAGGCAGTCACATCAGCTGCCTCTGCATTAACTGGGAGATTGATTTTTATGTTCATCCCTGGTCAACACAACAGGGGCTGCTTTCTTTAACATCTTTATTACACCTTCTTAGCTGAGTATAACTTTTCTAAAACAATTCTCAGCACTACGAAAGATAATATTCAAGACATTATAGCTATACGGAATGGAGACATTCCAAATGAATTAAATACAATTTAAAGAAAAGAAACAAACCAAAAACCCAAGAAGCTGCTTCCTTCAAAAGTCAGAGGATTCTGACGAGGAGAAAGCAGCAAAACTAAGCCTGCCATCGTCACGTCATTGCCATCAGGGCTCCAACTAAGGCAGCCAGCTGCCCAGGGAAGAACTTCTATGAGATGCTGCTCAGTGACGGCACCCAGAATGAAGCAGCAAGGATGTTACGAG
>NW_011235503.1:0-488 GCF_000146605.3 Meleagris gallopavo | reverse complement strand
AAAGCCGAGAAGAGTCAACTCTCTGACCTTGGGCACCACTCACCACCAACAGCCAGGCCTTGACAACTTGGCTCATCTGAGCACGCGCGGCAGGGCTGTACAACGAGTTTCTTCTTCATTAAAGAACCCACATAGATTCCTAATCCAAAACGAGAACGGCAGGAGTTAATATCGACCAAAGAGCTTCCTATTCCTAGGCCTCATCCTCTTAGCCCAACTTTCCTTGCCTCATCCCCTACCCCAACTCCTGGACGATGCCCGCAGGCTTAAGGTCACTTCTCAAGGACTCCATAGGACACTTTTCACAGGACTCCATCAAAAAGAATGTCACACTTGTTCTTCCATACACTCAAGCTAACCCAGCAGTGCTATCACAGTCACTTAACACACACAGAAGCATCCAAACCCCGAGCATGCACATCCCCTCCTGTGGTACTGGAGGCCACAGCTCACCTTCACACCGCACTTTACACTGATGCAGCCGCGCT
>NW_011235502.1:0-517 GCF_000146605.3 Meleagris gallopavo | reverse complement strand
CGTGCAGCTTTGCTCTGAGCAATGTAGAGCTGCCAGGCAGACCTGGGTCCATTTGCTGCTATCAGCAGGAATGAGAGCAGTAACACTTTCTGTAAGGGCAGTGCAGTTGAAGAAGGAGCTAGTTTGGGCTGTAAAAATAGTGCATTTGAGGGATTTTTGCTGAGTTGGGCTAACAGGACGAGGCTTCTATTGGTGACCGGTTTCTGTGACAGGGAAAAATTACACTTTGTTTTAGGGATGGAGCGTGGGATTTGATTGAATCTTACTGAGAAAGGGGGAACGGAAAGCCTGTGTGGGTACAAACGCTGTGAGCTGTAGTTTGGGTACCTTCATCTGAATAGGGCTGCATGAAAGGGTGTGTTTGATGGAGGAGAGGAGAGGAAAGTGCAGTGCAGTTTGTGTTGGCTGGAGGAAAAGCACAACATTTCAGAGCGGAAAGGCAAATTTAAGAAACGACGCTTGAAGACGTGAAGGTGGTGGTTGACTGAGCTAAGGTCTTCCTCCACTCAGACGCTCT
>NW_011235501.1:0-312 GCF_000146605.3 Meleagris gallopavo | reverse complement strand
CGTGCGGCTCTCCGACTGCTTCCCTTGCACCAAGTGCTGGCCCCAGCCCTGTGCCCTATAACCCAATGGAAATGGTCACAGCAGCAGCTTTGGAATAGGATGTCTTTATTGGTTACACAGTTGGAGCTTGCAATGAACCTGAGCCCTCAGCACCGGTAACAGGGGCACTGGGTGGCTCTGGGGAATCCTAAGGACTGCAGCTATCAACGGAAGAGACGCTGTCAGTGGGAGAGCTGCTGCGATGTGTGGGCTGAAGGGAGGGGTCTGTGCTGATTCTGCTGCACAGCTCGGCAAATTCTTCTTCAAAGGACC
>NW_011235500.1:0-562 GCF_000146605.3 Meleagris gallopavo | reverse complement strand
TTTTCTCTGAAACAGCTCCTGTGAATTGGCAGAATACTCCACCTCCATTTTATAAAGGAGATTGGAGCGGAAATGTGGCTAAATGGAAGTGCAGTTGCACGCACTTCAGAATCTGAGTCTGACATGCTGAGAGATGCATCCTTTTGTACAAATCAACAACCTGACCAGAAAACAGGTCTTGCTATTTTCTGGTTAAAAACCATGGATTATCTTTGTGAGAACTATGACTTACCAGTTGGAAATAATAAAACCATGTAATCCACACCCTCATTCTCATAGACAATCAAGAGGTGACTGATTTGGGGTATGTTTTTTTGGTTTTGTTTTGTTTTTGTTTGTTTTTTTTTGGACTATAGCTAAACATAGCCAGAGATAGCAAGGTTCTTTTTCAAGGTTATACAAAAACAGTCTGAGGTATGGATGGATATTAATTCAGGTCAGTCAGCTGAACTAACAGTGAAACTTTTATCTACCTCATTTGTTTTCTACCTCCGTATGTAGTTTCATCATCTAGTAGAAGGAAAAATTTCTATCTAACATTTATAATGTAAGTTCTTAAGCC
>NW_011235499.1:0-451 GCF_000146605.3 Meleagris gallopavo | reverse complement strand
GGCCCACTACTGCCCTGAGTGCTGCCCTGCTTGGTGCCGATCACACAGCAAGGCACAGTGGTCTGCAAGCATCCTCTGCACATAGCACAAAGAGCAGCCCATTGGTTTAGATGCTAGTTTTAGTCCAGTATTTCCATGTACACCTGACTAAGTTGTATTTTTTCGTTACCCCTTTTTTTTTAACGTTTTAGTAAAAAAACAAACAAAAAACATAAAAATGAAGATTTGTTACTTATATACATTAACTGTACATTCCGTATGGGGCCCATGACAATTCCTCTTTGCTCAGTGTGGCCCAGGCAAGCCATACGGTTGGACAGCAATGGCCTGGATAACAAAAGCATCAAAAGAATTTAATTCTGAATGTCACACAGAGCAACTACTATCAGTAAGACAAAGATCCTAACCCAGCTCCCAAGGCAGGTGCTGCACTGACACAATTTCCTTCCAC
>NW_011235498.1:0-462 GCF_000146605.3 Meleagris gallopavo | reverse complement strand
GGCCCTCCTCTGGACCTGCCTGAACAACTCCATGTCCTTGTGTTGAGGGCTCCAGAAGTGGACGCAGTGCTCCAGATGGTGTGTCAATGAGAGCAGATAGGGGGCAGCATCACCTCCCTCGAACTGCTGGTCATGCCTCTCTGCTTTAAGGCTTATGCTTTCAGATCTGAGATGCTTTAAGGTTCAGTTAGACCTGAAGAGGTGAGGCAACTGCGCTATCTGTGAAAGGTCCCTTCCAACTGAGCTGTTCTATTCCAGACAGTTCCGACCACTCTTTAAAACGTTTTGGCAAGCTGGGCTGGTCCAACAAAGTGGCATGACTGGAATAAGCAGTGTACGTGGTGCACTGTGAGTGCCACCCACATTCAGGTTTCACTGAAGGTTTCATTTTTGTCTTAAGACTGCATGTGGTAACTTGTGACGTTGGTCTGATGGTAAGTTTAAAAAGTGAAGGTAGGTATT
>NW_011235497.1:0-425 GCF_000146605.3 Meleagris gallopavo | reverse complement strand
ATTTTGGGCCTCCTCAGATCTTCCTGAGCCCACGACATTCCTGTCTCAAATTATCTTGTTTAAATTTTTCTAGGGTCTTTCAGGTGTTCTGGAGTAAAGTTCCATGACACCGAAGATTTTCCATCTCTCTAAAGTCTCACCCCAGGCCTCTCCACATTCCCTGCCACTCAGTATTTTACTGGTTTTTGGGGCAGACTTCCTCAAAATATAATAAATACTAATAATAAGTGAAATGGTGAGCAGTACATTCACGGAGATTAATAACGTGATCAGGTGAGCATTGAAAATCCGCATAAAGAATTCAAAGGAGAGGCTGGAAACCTGCTTAAAAATCCCCAACCCTGTAAAATTAGCAGCTCCCTCTGGAATGGTATGCCACATAATATGCAGATGCCACATAGTTATTTCCATCCATGTTTTCAATT
>NW_011235496.1:0-561 GCF_000146605.3 Meleagris gallopavo | reverse complement strand
CACATCCTTACAAGAAAATGCACAGTTGCTTTTATTTGCTTTTTTCATTGTTCTTTGTTTTTCTCTTTTTTAAAAATGATGTAAGATAACGAGATTTTTTAACACGAGAGGGAAAGATTTGATACTGTATCAAGCTTGAAAATGACTTCAAGGTAAGTTTGTAAGGGCTGTAAAGCTTGAATAGGAAATATTTGATTTTTGGAACTTTGATCATATGTTGCTTATCCAATAGGTTCCGTCTCCCAGCCTGTGAAAGTTTTAATTAAGCATCATAGCTAATAGTAGCTGTGTTAACAGATGTAATTACTTCCATTACGTTACAAGTGAAAAAAGACCCATGTTTTAGAGCAACAATAGTAGTGTCACCATGTTTTGTTAAGCACCTCAAAACACATGGCCCTTTGAATAACAGTAAGCAAAAAGGTCACTCTTACCACTGTTCAGGAGGGGTCAAGTAGAAGAAACTAACCAACCAACCTTTCCCCACTCCCAACATCATCTCACTCCTGATATCTCTAAAAAGGTTATTTGAATTTGGGTTTTATTAGTTCCTTCTTCATG
>NW_011235495.1:0-475 GCF_000146605.3 Meleagris gallopavo | reverse complement strand
CCGGAACTCTGGGACTCATCTCGTCAGGACCCAAAGACTCGTGGATGTTTGGGTCCTCAGGTGGTCCAGAACCTGATCTCCCATGGCAGTGTGGGATGGGAAGGGGTCTGTGGGACTGAGGAAGCAATGGCAGTCCCCACCTCACCAAAGCAAAGCAAAGATGAGGGCTGTGCATAATGAGCAGTTCTCAGACAAGATGGAAGCCAAAATGGTGTTGGGTACCTGAGCCTTCTCTGGTGGTAAGCAACATGGTGCACAGAGTGCAGCCATGTGCTCCGAGCAAGGAGCACAGGTTTGTGAAAGAGGCACGGATGCAGGGCAGTGCCTTCATGACTGTATTGTGTCCAACAGGTGGCAGCAGAGCTGCGGTGCTCCCAAGTGCCGTAACAACTGCACGGAGAGATGTGTTGCTCTGTGGAAACAGCAAGGAAGTGGAATGTGCATTTCCCGGCATGCCCCAGAACCTCACTTTGCT
>NW_011235494.1:0-471 GCF_000146605.3 Meleagris gallopavo | reverse complement strand
GTGAGTGCCTTCATCATAAGCAAAGAGAGCGGTCACCTCCTAGATCCAAATTTTAGGAAGCCAACACCAGGGTCACCAGTGGGGTGAACGGGGTTAATTGAATGGGGTAATTGAACTAAAGCAACAGCAAAGTGAAGATGACTCTCATGCAGCCCAATAAAACGCAATATGGCCTCGCAGTGGTCAGTGGAGTCCCAGAGGAACTTGTAGGAACTGGGAGTACAGCACAGCAGTATGGACCAGAGAAGTCCAGTATGGCTAAGTAACAACCAGTAAGGACCAGTATGGCCTCAGAGCGGTCACTGGAGTCCTATAGGAATCAGCAGAAACCAACAGGAAGGCACACCTGTGCCCCAGGGCCGGTGCTGGCCTCTGCCTCTGGCTTTGGGCCCCAGGCCTGGTGCCGGCCTCTCGGGCTGTGGCTGCACCTTCAGGCCCCGGGGCCGGCGTAGGGCTCCGTGGCTGTGCTTT
>NW_011235493.1:0-488 GCF_000146605.3 Meleagris gallopavo | reverse complement strand
ATGTTTTTTAATGGATGGAGCAGCCACAGAGTACTCTGATGCTCTTAGAAGTTGTAATGTGAGCACAGGCCAAGTCTCTGCCACGTCTTTCTATTAGACTTCAAGATGTCAGTTTTTCATGGAAAGGTGAATGGCAAAATCTGTTCCTTTGATAAGTTCTGCTTGTCTTGGACCACTCCTATTGCTCTTCTGGTTCCTGGTTCTCCATCCCTAGGCCAAGAAGAACAAAACTGCTGACAGCTGTAAAGCATTTTCACATCTGCAAAGGGCAAGTGCTAACTTAGAAAAGTGCTGAGTATGATAATGTTATCTTCCAGCCATATAGCCTACTGTCAAAAGTGTTCTGTTGATATAAGCATCTGAGGCAGCAGTCCCTGCCTTTTCTATGTGAGGTCCACATGAAATAGAGAAAAATCTAAAGAAAGGCATTATTTCCATCAGAAACAGTGAATGCCTATAGCAAGATATTCTAGGCTAGTCTGGGGACT
>NW_011235492.1:0-406 GCF_000146605.3 Meleagris gallopavo | reverse complement strand
ATTTGTCAGTTATGCATTTTCATAAATAAATATTATGTTTTATTTAGTGCTTTGCCATCCATAATATTTTACTCTCAACCCACATACTGAAGTTATTCCAGATACCCAGCTGTGTGTGTGTATATATATATAAAGCCCTAAACATTAACTTGAACACTTAACATAGACACTTCATGGAACCTATCAACCAGTATTTCAGATTTCTTCTGGACTGAAAAAAAATAAGTTCACAGCACACTGACAGCATATGTCTTGGAGAGCCATTGTGTCCACTAAACCATTGGCAGGAGGCACCAGCCAGCAAAACCCCCTCCAAAACACTTCCGGAGAAATAAATCATCATAAAAGTTAAAAACAAAAAAAAACAAAAAAAAACAAAAAACCTGTATTTGAGGAAAATACAACA
>NW_011235491.1:0-472 GCF_000146605.3 Meleagris gallopavo | reverse complement strand
GTGAGGAGAGGGCTCCTACCTGGATGCAGACCCGGTGGAACCAGGCGTGTTGGCAGGCTGGGCACACCATAGTGCTGTATGACCTGCCGTCACCCACGGGCTCCATGCAGATGATGCAGGTTGCGTCCTGCATTGGTGCTGCCTCCACTGCCTGATGTGGGCAGTGCTCGCAGCAGAAGGACCTGGAGGAAGATGGGAGGGATGGGCAAGGTGAGAGGAGCTGTGAGGAGGGCAGAGGAACAGGAAAGAGCCCCAGGCCTTGGCTCTGGCTCTGTCAGGCTGCTGGGAGGTGCCGCAGCGCGTTCCTCGCTTCTTTGGCTGGTGCTGACAGCAGGGGTTGGAGGCCCCACAGGCGATGCCTGGCAGCCCTTACCTGAACTCTCCAAAGTACTGGGTGATGCATTCACCCTCCAAGGCACAGGGGAAATGGAAGCTGCGGTCACAGCCTGGATCTGCGCAGGTGATGCTGGCC
>NW_011235490.1:0-461 GCF_000146605.3 Meleagris gallopavo | reverse complement strand
AAGCAAACTCAAGTTAATATTCTCATTAGGAGACTCAGAACCATGCAGTATTTAGTCTGTCTGCTATTCAGTAACAGCAGCGCCCAAGTAACTTTTCTGTTATTGTTCAGACTGAGCTATTTATTTCTAACAACTAAAAGAGCTAAGTGAGACAGTTGAAAGGGTGAGCCTGTTTCACCCTTGATGCACCTACTGAAGAGGATACCAAGACCAGGAAAGGGCTCAAAACAGCATCTCAGCCTGATGGAGTGGAGTTTGTAGAGATTATGGTGCTCTTCAGGAGGAAGAGGTGCACTCTTCTTTCAGCAGCAACAGAGGATGGCATTAGTAGGACCCTGAAATCACCTTACATTGCCAAATTTTTAATACAATACCGCCATCTATTGCCCAAAGAAACAGGATTGAAGGAGGTTGCAAATGTCAAGGTGGTTGGTCCTATAAGATGGTCCCAGATTTGAAAC
>NW_011235489.1:0-462 GCF_000146605.3 Meleagris gallopavo | reverse complement strand
TGCTGACTCACTGGAACATGTGCTTTAGAGTCACTTCCAGGAGGATCTGCTCTGTGATCGCTCCCAGCACAGAGGTGAGACTGACATGGTGGTAGTTCCCAGGGTCACACTTATTATCCTTAATAACAGGTGTGCTGTCACCTTTTTTACTAGTTATCAGGGACTTCACCTGACTGCCTCGCGTTGTGAAATACCACTGAGAGTGGCTCAGTGACTGCAGCGGTGAATTGTCTTGGAACTGTGGGAGTCATCTCGTCAGGACCCAAATGTTCGGGTCCTCAGGTGGTCTAGAACCTGCTCTCCCATCATAGAGTGGGATGGGCAGGGGTCTGGGGGACTGGCATTGCTTCCTCAATCCCCACCTACCAAACCAAAGGTGAGGGCAGTGTATAGTGAGCAGTTACCAAAGAAGATGAAAGCAAAATGTTGTTGGGTACCTGAGCCTTCTCTGGTGGTAAGCAG
>NW_011235488.1:0-448 GCF_000146605.3 Meleagris gallopavo | reverse complement strand
GGAAGTCAAGACAAGTGTAAAAGCTCCATATCTGGCACCGCAGCACAGGGGAACACAACAGAGAGTATAACCCAAGGGACAAGCCAACGAGGCACATTTGGAGAATTTCCTTAGGTCTCCTGATCACAACTGCATGATCCGACATAACGAAATGGGTATAATTCAAAATTCAGTAGAGCTGACCTGACTTCTTCAGCCTTCATTGCTGTCTGCTTCTCCTTCCCACCTCACTGATGGTTGGACAAGATGACAACAGCGGTCTTCTCCAACATTAATGATTCTATGGTTCTGATTTTTCTTTTTTTCCTCCTCAGCCCGCCATCTGTTTCTTTGTGAAGTTAGACCTTCCCCAGTTTCCTTATGATATTAACATAAATGATGAGCACATAGAAAACAGAAGTGATGAGGTAACAGCTCGAATAGGAATACAAAATCCTATCAAATGACC
>NW_011235487.1:0-385 GCF_000146605.3 Meleagris gallopavo | reverse complement strand
AGGACAAACAGCAATACAAGGAAGGAGAAGAAGCAAAGTAAAACGAGGTCGAGAAATACAACAGGAAAGCCAATGAATTCAATGCACTAGCATGGCAGAGCAAAGAAGCCTAGCAAAGTAAACAGATACAAACGCTCAGCAGGGCTTCGCAATGGAAAGAAAGAAGGAAAATTTAACAGCAGTGCAAGGCCACGATGCCAACAAAAACCAAAGAGCAAACCAAAGCCAAGCAACACCACAAAAGTAAAAGAAGGACCAAGTGCTGAAAATGCCAAGGAAACCAAAGCAAAAGCACTTGAAATCCTCACAAACAAGAGGGGAATACGCTTAGGAAAGGAAAAGCACTTCCAAGAACAGAAACAGAAGGGGAAAAAATCAACACCAC
>NW_011235486.1:0-475 GCF_000146605.3 Meleagris gallopavo | reverse complement strand
ATCGTGTGTTGTCATCTCGCTCTTCCTTAGGGACCTGCAGCGACTGGAAGGGGCGTCAGCTGGCGCCGTGGCACCCAGACCTGGGTCGAAAGTTGCAAAGCTGGAGAGGTGGGCAGCTGGCTGGCACCCAGGCTGCTCGTGGAGTAGAAATCAGCGGGCAGCGAAAAGCTGAACCCTTCCTCAACTGCCACAACCGCATGTGAGCAGAGAGCGTGAGATGAAGGCTGGTGACTTACCTCTGGCATCCGGCCCGGGCTCAGGAACAGGACTCTGCTTGGGAAATCCACCAGGAGGACCTGCAGGCACAGATGTGATCAGACGCAGGCGAGGAGAGCTTCCACTGCACTAACTTTTCTGCCTTCAAGGAAGCAGACACTCGCAACTTACCTCTGGGTTTCCCCCGAGGCACAAAAGCAGCCTTCAGCCAGCCGTCTGCATAGCCAGGATTGGGAGCACCGTCATCTGGAATCAAGAA
>NW_011235485.1:0-323 GCF_000146605.3 Meleagris gallopavo | reverse complement strand
CACACAGAAACCTCCAACTGGCTCTGCTGGATTGGACTAAACACCTGTCCTGGAAATGGAGATCAAAAACTTGTGCGTCCTGAGGAGAGGCTGCCCACCAATGCTGAGCGCCGTGCCTCCAACTGGCCCTTCTGGATTGACCTTTCTCCACACCCCAAATGGGTCCCGTCCAGGGTCAGCGAGCCTGTTGTTCCAAAGGACCCAAAGCAGCAGTCCCCGCGCACCGAGCAAAAGGCCTTCAGTCTGCCTGACACCCTGCACCACCTCTGGGACATCCTTATGCAATACCCGGAAGCTATGATCTTGATCGGTTCTTTGGGAAA
>NW_011235484.1:0-463 GCF_000146605.3 Meleagris gallopavo | reverse complement strand
AATGTCTATTCCTTCTGCTCCTTCTTTATTCAGACACTTCATCACTCTCAATCTGTCAGGCTTCCCCTGCCTCATTTCTCATCTTCGCCTCAGCGAGCAGCTTTCTACCTCAGAGTCCTGTGCAAGTATGCCTTGAATACATTTGGTTGCCCTTGTACAGTGAGTTGCACTGTTTCTTGTGCATGCGCACAAATGATGACAAGATACCGAGAATTCAGAACTGCTGCCTCCAGTGCTGGAGGTTCTGTGCCTGACAGAGTCTTAAACATCCTGCTTTTCTTCTCACCGTAAGACACAATGGTAGAACTGAACTGGTGGGATTAGTACCTCCAGTCTATTCACGTATATTGAAGGAAAAAATTGCTGGAACAGAGATGCCATTTGGTTTATCCTTAGGGTTTATGCCAAGGCTGCGTGCTCTGAAATGCTGGTACAGTTTGAGTGTCGGAAGTGGCCATGACCT
>NW_011235483.1:0-435 GCF_000146605.3 Meleagris gallopavo | reverse complement strand
ATGGGCAGTAAGAAACTGGATGAGGTTCAACAAAAGCAAGCGTAGGGTCTTACACCTAGGGAGGAATAATTGCATGCACCAATACAGGCTGGGGGATGAGCTGCTGGAGAGGAGCTCTGCAGAGAGGGACCTGGGCGTCCTGGTGGACGACAGGTTGGCCATGAGCCAGCAGTGTGCCCTCGTGGCCAAAAAGGCCAATGGCATTCTGGGGTGCATTAAGAAGAGCGTGTCCAGCAGGTCGAGGGAGGTGATCCTCCCCCTCTACTGTGCCCTGGTAAGGCCTCATCTGGAGTACTGTGTCCAGTTCTGGGCTCCCCAGTACAAACAAGACAGGGATCTCTTGGAAAGAGTCCAGCGGAGGGCCACAAAGATGGCGAAGGGCCTGGAGCATCTCCCCTATGAAGAAAGGCTGAGTGAACTGGGTCTGTTTAGCCT
>NW_011235482.1:0-511 GCF_000146605.3 Meleagris gallopavo | reverse complement strand
ATCAAACTGGGAGATTTCCTCTTTTTCTGGTACACAGTAGCTTGAAATTTTAATGTTTATCAATTGCAACAGAAGTTAACAGTATTTACTAAATTTGAAAATAAGTTATTCAAGTGCAGGTAAGTGTTAAGGACAGTAAATATCAAAAGAGTGAATAAATCCAAATTAAATCATAGGTAGGGGCTTGCATAGTGTTTTGCAAATCTGTTTGAAATGTTTACTGAGACATGAAGGATTTTAAATACCATATGTATTGTGCAAATCCCTTGAAAACCTGACATATTTAGCCATTATTAAGTGATCTTCATGTTGCTCTAGTTTGTTTTTTTCTTTATTATTTCTATTTTCTTTTCTTAGCATTACTGAAAAGCTCTTCATCACTTGTATTTTTTTTAAGTTGCAGTAGTAATTCTGACCATGTTAGCTGCTGTAGAAAGACTGCAATGTAAATAAAACATTAAGACTTGAAGAGGAGACAGAGTAATATAAGCTCCTTATCTAACTGTCCAGT
>NW_011235481.1:0-567 GCF_000146605.3 Meleagris gallopavo | reverse complement strand
AGTGCACTCCTCTGTTGTACGTCCAGAAAGCGTTCAATGTTCTGTGGCATCCCTTTTTATCTGGACATGTGGAATAAGCCTCTCTGCAATTTAGAACTTGAACATCCTTCTTCTATCATTTCTACACAGCTTGTATTTCTAGCTTTCACATTTCCCTTTTGTTTGGTGTGAAGAAAACAGTCCTCAACATTTCTTGACCTGCAGGCTCACATGCTGTTGCCTTCAGTTTCAAATAAGTCTCCCTTTGCTGTCCTTCCAAAGGGCATGAAAATAGCTTTTCCTCTATCAAAACCCTATTGCTTTGATTTGCAATTGTGCCTACAAATAACCTTTGAGTAAGTAGAATGCCACATCTTATCATTTTGATGGTTGCAGACTTTTGATTGACTGCTGTATTTTATCTTTGACATAATTATAACTAAATTACATGTGCTTTGAGGCAAATATGAGCTCTTTGATGATTAGATGGAAGGCTTTGAAAGATACCTGAGACTCTCATTCTTTGTATAGCTAATCTTGAACTCCAAATAATTCTATCATCTCCTCAAGGCAATAAACAGAACCAGT
>NW_011235480.1:0-518 GCF_000146605.3 Meleagris gallopavo | reverse complement strand
TGCATGAAAACATGAAAATGTCTTGGTTGAAACACACACAGGAGGGTCCCCTGCATAGCAAGATAAAAGATGCTGGAGGTAATGATGTACGTAAATGTTCAATTTAAGTACTGTATTGTTATGAGATTTTGCCAACTTCATGCTCAAATTTGCTTCCATCTCCTCAGCAGCCTTTTCATAAACACATCCAATTCAGTATAAATTAGCTATTTATCTTTTGACAGAAGTATAGCATATAAAAACCACTAATTTAGAACTATCACCCTACAGAAATGTGGTCATTGGATCACAGCTGACTGCGCTGGACAACAAAACAGGCATCACCTGGCTCAGGCCTAGAAATAAGTTCATTCAAATCAGTTTCCCAGACATATCTTTCAATTATCAGTTTACCTTATTTTTTTTTAAGCCATCTTTACATGTTGCCAACCCAAAGCTCTTACTAAAAACAAATACAAAATGACATTGTCACAGACAAAGAACATACTCCTCTTCACCCCATGTCCAACCAAGCCTCC
>NW_011235479.1:0-578 GCF_000146605.3 Meleagris gallopavo | reverse complement strand
ATTATATTTCATATTGTGTTACAGTGTGTTATCTTGCATTCTGATACCACATTTAGGAAATTAGTTTGTTTCTCCTCAGATCGTTGCCACTGTTTTTAATTATTTTGGGGGCCGTGTTTCCCTTTTCTGGAGGTGCGGATTCGTGAAATCCCTCCGCCTCACCAGTCATGGAACAATGGGGAACAGTCATTCCTATTTGGAGAGAACAAGCAATTCGGTATGCCATCAACAATAAAGACCTCTCACGCTTTGAATAGCAGCATGCCAGGTATGTCTTCTATACCTCTGATCCTGGCCCACATCTGGGTAGGACCAGGCCTACAAAACGCAATTTTCCAAACTTCACAACTCTCCCCCATTCTCTGTAGTTCTGCATAGGATTTGTCAAACACCTTTGGTATGTCTTGGCATATTTGTGCACAGGCAACCACCCTCCAAGATGGGTGCTTTACAGATCAATTTCAACCAAACCAGAACATTTTAAGAGAAACAGCGACAGCAAGGAGGAGCACCTTAACTACATTATGGTCCTATTTAGATATCTTTACACCATCAAATTTCATCCTGGGACATGAAGA
>NW_011235478.1:0-487 GCF_000146605.3 Meleagris gallopavo | reverse complement strand
ATGTTCACATCACTCAAGATGGCTTTGGTTGTGGCCTGTGGCAACAACGCCCGAGTTCTGTTTGGACCCCCCATTGGGTTTCTGGTCTCGGGTTTGGCACGGAGCAGAAGAGAGATACAGTAGGATTGAAAAGCAGTTATTGGCTGCCGATTCAGCACTGCAGGCAGTAGAGCCAATAACTGAAACGGCTGAAGTTATAGTCAAGACCACTCTGCCGATTCAGGGGTGGGTAAAAGATCTGACCCACCTTCCGAAGACGGGTGGCCCAAGCACAAACAGTGGCACGATGGGTCGCCTATCTCAGCCAAAGGAGCAGTCTGTCTTCATCCCCTTTGAAAGAAGAACTTCAGAAGATCCTAGGCCCACTAACATATCACAGTGACGCACCGAAAGGAATACTGGTCGCTCCACCGCAGAAGAGTCCCGCTCAGGAGGGAAAATACCCTATCCCTGAAGATGCTTGGTACACAGATGGATCCAGCAGGGG
>NW_011235477.1:0-378 GCF_000146605.3 Meleagris gallopavo | reverse complement strand
ACAAATGAGAGATTATGTCTGCAGGATAAGAAATAAGATTAGTATAATACTCTAGAAAACAAAAAAAACTATTTTCTCAATTTAAAACTTAGAAAATTGTTTTAGTCATTATAGATTAACAGAAGTAATTGCTTACATTATATATAATTTATATACAGTTCCACATTCAAGTATATAAAATTGTATTTATTTTTACAGTCATCATGATGTGACATTTTCAAACAGTCATTCTCTAAACTTTTGATTTCAGAATGATTTACTTTTAATCATATCATTCTTTTTTTCCTCTGGAGAAAGGAAAGAAGGCTTTGCCCTAATTTTCTTAGTTTTTCTTTTTGTTAATCCCTTTAAATTAACATAAAGTAGGCAGAAGACACT
>NW_011235476.1:0-427 GCF_000146605.3 Meleagris gallopavo | reverse complement strand
AGGAAAGCAAAGCAGACGAGCAGGGAACGAAAAGACCAAAAAGCGGCCGACGGAACGGCAAGAAACAGGACTCAGCGCGACGGCAAAGCAAAGATGCCAAGAGGCTGCGCTGCAGCCCAAAGCTCACAGCCGTGCTGGGAGGAGAAAGGGCAGCTCCTGGGCACGCCGCCACCTCCACCAGAGGCATTTCTCAGCCGGCGCCCGTGGAGGAGTCCGCGGCTGCTAATGAGGACAAAGCATCTCTCTGGAGGAAGGGAAGGCGCTCGGAGTCGTGCCGAGGAGGAGCTCAGGGCAGCTGCCGGGCACGGATGTCGCAGCCGTCTGAGGAAAAGCCTCGAGTCCGCGCCGAGGAAAGAGGCGAGGACGGCGGGAGGCGTGAAGCCAGCTGTGCCGCTGAGGAAGGACCGCAACGGCACCGAGCGCGGGA
>NW_011235475.1:0-515 GCF_000146605.3 Meleagris gallopavo | reverse complement strand
TATTGAAAGGCTGTTACCAGGTTCCCTTGGAGCCTTCACTTCTCCAGGAGGCTGAACAGCGCAGCTCTCCTTGCTTACAGGAGAGGGGTTCCATCCTTGGGTTCGTGTTTGTGGCTGTACTCTGGATGCACTCGCACAGCTCCATGTCTCCCTGCACTGAGGACTCCACATCTGGACGCAGCACTGCAGGTGAGGCCTGACCAGCGCAGAGCAGAGGGATGGGGATCTCCTCCCTTCGCCCGCTGACTGCGCATCTTTGGATGCAGCCCAGGATACGGTTGGCTTTCTGGGCTGGAAGGGCCCATTGCTGGCTTGTGTCCAGGCTCCCACCCGACCAGTACTCCCAGGCCTTATGGAGCAGGACTACGCTCAGTCCTTTCATCCCCTAGCATGTTTGGTGGTGGGTGTTCCCTCATCCCAGCTACTGACCCTGCACTTGGATTTGTGCCCACTGCTCAGCCTGTTGAGGTCTCTGTGGATGGCATCCCATCCCCTCTGCTGTGTCACTGCAGCCC
>NW_011235474.1:0-505 GCF_000146605.3 Meleagris gallopavo | reverse complement strand
CACCAGTCTGTTCATCCTTGTCAAATCAGAATTTCACACATAGTTTCCTACACATTCCCTAATCTTAGCAAAGTTTCATTCCCCAGCCCATTGCCATAGGCTATTGGTCTGGCACAAAACTAGAAAGACTCAAAACAAAACAAAAAACAAAAAACAAAACAAAACAAAAAAAACAAACAGAGAAAAGACAGCAGCCACAGCTACTGTTCTTCTATTTTCTCTTGTCTCAGCTAACAAAATATGCTTAATAGCCTCATTCTGTAATTGGACAGCCAGAGAAACATTTAGTTCTATCTTGTCACGCTCTAAGAATATTACCTGTTCCTGAAATATTCTATATCAGCCCACTGATGTTTCCAAAGGTCACTATGGCAATATACTATGAACATTTTGCTGTCTACTGGATTCTAAACAGCAAGTATACAATATGGCATTAATCAGTGTGGATGTTACTGACCAATGAGTTCAAGAACTACACTCGAATATCCCCTGACTACTGAAAAAA
>NW_011235473.1:0-518 GCF_000146605.3 Meleagris gallopavo | reverse complement strand
AAGGTGACAATACTTGCTAGCTCCTTGCAAGCACGTATTCAAATCCTTTTAGTGCTCTTGGCCACGTTGCTTTTGAACCTGGCCACACCAAAGTCCTGGACTGCCCGTGAGACGCCAAAGAGGCTGGAGGAGGCCACGGTGACACCAGCGACCCCACGTCACACCCATGCAGACCCCACATGTCCCCGACTGTTCCCCAGCCCCCCTCCCTGTGCCCCTCCTCGTCACCTCTTCAATGACGGTGGCACTGCGCTGCGGTTGTGCCACCATGGCAGGGGGGACGGCGTGGGACAGTCATGGACAGGCAGGGTGACAGCGTCACCCGGCTCCAGGAGCTGCAGGACGCTGATGGGGCTCTCGAGGTAGACGGGTTGCTACAGCCCCAGGTTCCACTGGGTTCCCAGGGTTTGCACTTGGGCCGGAGGAAACCCAGGCATCCGTACAGACTGGAAGGAGCGGTCCTTGAGAGCAGCCCTGCGGAGAAGGACCTGGGGGTCCTGATGGATGAAAAGCTGAAC
>NW_011235472.1:0-522 GCF_000146605.3 Meleagris gallopavo | reverse complement strand
TGGCCTTTTATGATCTGGTGCTTCTCTTTTTCCCTCTCCTAGTTCCTAAACTTGGACCTAAACTGCAGCCACAGCACCAGAGAGGCTGGCACGTCCCTAAAGCTGTAGCCACAGCCAGAGAGACCGGCACCAGTCTTGGGTCGTAAAGCTACAGCCACAGTTAGAGAGACTGGTGCTGCCCACGAGGCCGGAAGCCTCAGCCCCGGCCTGAGAGGCACTGGCTGTGGGGCCTGGTGGAAATATCCAAATAATTTTTCCTAGGACGGTTTCTCTCGTAAAGCAGATTTTATTCGCGATTGCAATGGCGGGCGTCCTGCAAGCAGGAGCGCCCCGAGAAAACAGTGCTACGTCTTTTATGCCCTATTGCCCGACGCTGATCTCTTCCTGCCCTGGTTCCTCCCTGGCTGAGTACTGCAGGTTCACACTCTTTCTTCACTAATCACACAGATACCAAGTAAGCACAAATCTTTGCCGCCCAGACACAAATATCTTCATTGGTTAATTGTCTTCTAACCGTTGTTT
>NW_011235471.1:0-508 GCF_000146605.3 Meleagris gallopavo | reverse complement strand
TAAGTGTCATGATGAGGAATGTAATGGAGTGTAATTGGGAGGAACTGGGAGGCATTTTCTCGGAGTCGTGGTCTTTGTGGGTGCATATGTCCCATTTAGGGAAGGAAAGGAGTATTTCTTAGCAGAACTGCACTAGCATTTAGGGAAAAAGTCCTATCCTTGGGAGACAAGTGGTATTAGTGGGAGAAGATGTCCTATTCTTGGTTGCAAGTGTCCTATTTGGTCTTGTCATCTAGTCTTTTTGGGAGAAAACGTGCGGTAGTTTGAAGAAAACAGGTATGCCTGGGAGAAAATACCATCTTTTTGGAAGCACAGGCCCAATTTCCAAGTGAAATGTGGTATTTCTGGGAGAAAATGACAAGTACGTGGGAGAAAAGTGGACAATTGTGGGAAAGACTGACTTCTCTTGGAGGGCAAGTGTGGTATTTTGGTGTGAAAAGGGGTCCTTTGGGGAGAAAACGGGGTGTAGATGGGAGAAAAATGTCCTGTTGAGGAGTGCCTAGCAGTA
>NW_011235470.1:0-487 GCF_000146605.3 Meleagris gallopavo | reverse complement strand
ATACCATATATTGGTGTACAGATATCAGTATCCTTTTTGGCACATCTAACTCACTACACTGGAGACTGTGGCAGGTAAACTTCTGTCTTTAGTGTGAAAGCCTCACACTTGCAGTTCAAGCAAGGAAGGCTTTTTATCATGAGAAATAGCTTTTCTCAGGAAATTGTCTATTCTCAGTGACAGCCAAGCAGTGTCAGACTACTAAGTGAACAGCCACTGTGCAAAACATGGAGGTGCTGGATTTTCTCCATGACTCAGTCCCAGCATGTAGCTCGGAATCTCCCACTGCCCATTGTGGCAGCAGAACCACCAGTGCTGATTCCCAATCACAGGAGGTTGATTACCAGTGTAGGTGCAAAGCCAGGTCCTGCAGGGCAAGAGGTCAGCCACAGGACACCAATTATCTTCCTTTTAGAGCTGCAAAATTTTTTTCTTAATGTGCATCCTAAGAAAAGAGCTTTCCAGGATAAAGAGAGTATTAAGATTG
>NW_011235469.1:0-490 GCF_000146605.3 Meleagris gallopavo | reverse complement strand
ACTTATTCCTTACCTTTTTTTTTTAATAGCGTGCATGGATTTACACCATGGGTTGCATATCTTCAACATTTCTATTAAGTGCCCTGAAACCTTGTCCCAAACTATAGCTCTTGCCATCCAATTGTTCATTTGCAAGATTGAGGTGTTGTATTTGAATTTCTATGCAATTAATAAGCCAAAATCCAAGAAGCTATTTATTATTCTTTTATTCTCCTACAGTCTTGTATCCTCAAAGGGCATTGCTTTACCCCGGCTGGGCTGACTCCCATCTATACCTTAACTTTTACTGGGTTGCATTTTTGGCTCTGCCAGGCCTTCCTGATGCCTGCAATCCTGTGTATACCTGATGTAGGATTCACGTAACTTCTGGGGGTACAATATTGCTTTTCCCAGTTTGTGTTAAAGCCAGACTTATAATTTTCAGTCTCCAGTTTTCTCTACTGAATTTAATCTCTACATTCAACTGTTCTAATACGTCATGCCCAAGTAA
>NW_011235468.1:0-609 GCF_000146605.3 Meleagris gallopavo | reverse complement strand
CTGCACTGCAGGCACAGGCTGGCAAGCCAGGCACTCGCCTCGACGCCAGCAGGCAGCTGTGCAGCAGTGCCATGCGGTTCTGTGGGGCTTTCTGGAGCTGGCAGTGCCACCAACCCCAGCCCGTGGGCCCCAGGCACCCCAGCCTGCTGCCACCTTCCCACCGCTCACCTCTTTGGGGCGCGGGGCTCCCGGTGCTACTCCTTGGGCGACATCGGTGGGCAGCTCCAGCACTGTCACCGGGGGCAGCCTCCGCTGGGCGTGCTTGCGGCTCCCTGCAGGAAGGAGACGGGAAGGGCTCTGAGCTTCCAACCGCAGCTGTGCCTCAGGCAGCTCGGGATGGGAGCGCTCTGCTGTCGGGGAGCTCTCTCAGCAGCAGTCCCGACAGACTTGCAGTCCTGTTCCTAGGCAGCCCAAGGCAAACCCTTTGTCTCGTCCAGCTCTGGCTGCACAGAGCAGCCCTCTCGTCTGTGTATCCTCAGTATCCCTGTGTGCCTCCTCAGGCCCTGTACCCTCGAGCGCCAGAGAGTATCCGTTTTCCTAGGACGTTTTCGTGGGAAGCAGGAGCTGCCGGGCAGTGCTGCAGCAGGCAGCATCCCCCTGCATGGCCCT
>NW_011235467.1:0-520 GCF_000146605.3 Meleagris gallopavo | reverse complement strand
CCAAGACTCGAAGGGAGCGCATAAGGCGAGGAGGGGGCAACGGCTGTTTAGGAGGGTGGATAGCGATAGGACAAGGGGAAATGGTTTTAAAGTGAGACGGGGAGGTTTAGGTTGGTTATTAGGAGGCAGCTTTTCACGCACAGGGTGGTGACGCACTGGAATGTGTGCTTGAGAGTCACTTGCAGGATGATCTGCTCCATGATCCGTGACCAGCACAGAGGTGAGACTGACATGCTGGTAGTTCCCCGCGTCACACTTTCTATCCTTCCTAAGAGGTGTGCCGTCACCTTTTTTCTCCTCACCAGGGACTTGACCTGACTGCCTCGACTTGTGAAATACCATGGAGAGTGGCTCGGTGACTGCAGCGGTGAATTCCCTCGGAACTCTGGGACTCATCTCGTCAGGACCCAAAGACTCGTGGCTGTTTGGGTCCTCAGGTGGTCCAGAACCTGATCTCCCATGGCAGTGTGGGATGGGAAGGGGTCTGTGGGACTCGAGGAAGCAATGGCAGTCCCCACCT
>NW_011235466.1:0-360 GCF_000146605.3 Meleagris gallopavo | reverse complement strand
TCACTTTGCTGACTGGTCATTGTCTGCCCAGCAGGTAAGGGCGATGCACACCCGCCAGCGTTTTACCCATTCCAGAGCCTGGCACAATAGGGTTCCCCCAGAGCTCTGAATTTGCGCTTCATGGTGCCCACAGAAGGCTGCCTATCTTCTTTCGTTCTGTGTCTTGCTTGTCTCTGGTCTTGCACTGTTTTCACTATTACATTCTCTTGTCCTCCCTATTTTGTGTTCCTTGCCCCATTCTCTTGGCCATTCCCCTTGGCTTTGTGTTGCCACATTCATGTCGGCATTCAGTTTTGGCGTTCCCTGCCGTATTGTCTGGGCCGTCATCCTTGGCATTCCTTCCATGTTCTCTTGGCCCTT
>NW_011235465.1:0-509 GCF_000146605.3 Meleagris gallopavo | reverse complement strand
TTATGGCACCTGGCAGTGTTATCAATCCCATCACTGTTGACTAACTTAGGTAGATATAGCATTTTGGGAATAAATAATAAATAATAAATATTTTATAATAATAATAATATATATTTCTTTTTTTCCTTTTTATTTTTTTGCTGCAAGTCAGATTTTGTCAAGCTTCTTCCAGTCCTGAAATAGAAAGGACAATTTCTGTGGTAAGCCAGAAAGAAACTTATTCTGACTGCCCTTTAATTCTTTAGTGATGATATCTGGGGACTTGCATATGCACTGCATGGAACTCTTCCCTCCATGAGGAAAGAGTAGACCTGGGACATACTATCTTATGACTTCTTCAAACATAAAATGTCCTAGAGCAACCTGGTCCATGATATGCATGTCAAATAACCATGTAAGATAGAAAGGAAAAAGAGAAATGAGACAGTAACAAGTATGACGAGTTAATATGGATTGAAGCAACCAAGAGAAATAACAGAACAGCAGGGCACAGCAGTGGAGAGAAAAAA
>NW_011235464.1:0-439 GCF_000146605.3 Meleagris gallopavo | reverse complement strand
CGTAAATACTATCTTGTTTCGTATACATGTTTATTTTTCTTTCCTTAACAAAGCAGGTGGACTGACTGCTTTAGTAAGGAGAAAAAAAAGTGTCTTGTGCAGCCATTCTAGAGAAGGAGCATCAATTTGATCAGTTTTGTTTCAGTTTCTGAAACTGAAATCTTCATTGTTGACTTAGGGTATTATAATTCTCTCTGAAAATATCTCCATTTATCAGGACCTCCATGCTTGTCTTTGTACCTTCTGAGTCAAAGCTGTAATTGACCTGAAATAAAAGTATAGCTTGAGTTTAAAATTCTTAAGACTCACAGGGACAAAGATAGACCATTTGTGACTTCTTACATTTCAGTAATATAAAATGTTCATGAATAATTTCCTGTAAGTTACTCAGTTCTTACTTCTATATCAATTATAATATTTATGTATTAAATTCAAATTT
>NW_011235463.1:0-316 GCF_000146605.3 Meleagris gallopavo | reverse complement strand
AAAACACTTGGAATGAAATTACTAGAACTCAATTAGTGAATTTCCAATGGCAGTATTTTCACTCTTTCCATTTGCTTACATAGCAGAGAAGGGGAACAAGTGAGAGTGATGAGGACCAGAGCTGCAAGGAGGTTTTTGTGTGTAAATTGATGACTGTTAGAGCACGTACAGATCTGCTGGCCAAAGTACTAAACACAGAGAAAGTTAATGGGGTTTAAGTATTCTAAATTCTTTTTTCTATGAGGCAAACAGCATAAAATTCTCTACCAGAATCCTGTAGAGGCTAAAGAAATTACTTTTAAGTGGGCAAAGAGCA
>NW_011235462.1:0-456 GCF_000146605.3 Meleagris gallopavo | reverse complement strand
AGGAAAGAAAAAAATAATAATGAAAATTCAGTTAACCTGGACAGTGTTACCCAGGGTTGTGAGAACAGCCCAACGATTTTTGAGAAGTGGTCAGCTTGTGAGCCCGAGATTTGGGTTCCTCTATTCCCTGGTGGAACTTTACTGCAGTATGTGGATGCCACAGTAACAAAGGAGGACTGTGTACAATGGCCTGTGAGTTTGCTGAATTTCTTGATTTAAATGGCTATCAAGTTTCTCAACAGAAAGCACAACTGATCAAAGAGAAGGAAGCAATTTGCTGAACACCCAGAACAACAACGCAGAGCTACCTCCAAGCCAGCAGTGTGCGACTGCACGGAGACTGTCTGTGCCAGCTGGTCAGACCTACAGGAGGAACTGCTGGACGATGCTGAGGATTCCTGCATTCATCGATGGAAGGAGTTTGTGAAGACAAGGAAACAGTAAGGCAGGATATGC
>NW_011235461.1:0-462 GCF_000146605.3 Meleagris gallopavo | reverse complement strand
GAGCCTGCCAGACACCACAGTCACCAGCCTGGCTTGTAACCCAGTGCCTCTGCAAGGCAGCCCATCCCAAACAGAGGCTGAGTGCAGCCAGGAGCAGGTCAGCATCAGTGAGGAGGAGCAGAGCCTCTTGAGGGGGGACGTTACCATCAGCCCTCCAGTCCCAGGCACCGGACAGCAGCACTGAGAGCTCTGAGCCGCTCTCTCCATGACAAGAGAGGATGAGTCCCATCTTTATTCTGGACCTCTCACGCCCTCCTGTCTTTTTACATATAATATAAAACACACTCGTGCTCAATCATCGCCTTGACTGCCTGTGGAGTCTTCATTCACACAGATTGGGATGAATGCAACAAACAACAAGGCACCTCAGCTTGCAACGCTGGGGCTGTGGGGTGCATGAAGCAGAGCTCCAGGTTTCTTCCCATTTTGTCTGGCTTTGGGATGTCTGCAGCGAGTGCTCCG
>NW_011235460.1:0-410 GCF_000146605.3 Meleagris gallopavo | reverse complement strand
AAGTGTCATAGTGCGGAGTGTGGTGTAGTAGATTAGGGGGGAATTGGGGAAGGTATTCCTAAGAGAACTGTCATTTCGTGGGTGAAAAAGGTCTTAGTGGTGGGGGGGAAAAAGGTGAGGAATGTGTGAGAAAGCTGGTGTTTCTGGGAGTAAATGCCATCTTTTGGGGGCTAGAAATGGTCTTTCTGGTGGGATGTGCCACATCTTTGTGAGGCAATTGGTGTTTGTGAGGGCCAATGGCATATATTCTGGATCGAAATGGTCTTTCCGCAGTAAAATGCCAAAAGTCTGGGAGTAAGTGTCATGATGAGGAATGTAATGGAGTGTAATTGGGAGGAACTGGGAGGAATTTCTCGGAGTCGTGGTCTTTGTGGGTGCATATGTCCCATTTAGGGAAGGAAAGGAGTATT
>NW_011235459.1:0-477 GCF_000146605.3 Meleagris gallopavo | reverse complement strand
GGGATTGTTTCTGTGGAGAAGAGAAAGCTCTGGGAGATAGCTCATGACAGCCTTCCAAGACTCGAAGGGAGCGCGATAAGGCAGGAGGGGGGCGAATGGCGTGTTTAGGAGGGTGGATAGCGATAGGACAAGAGGAAATGGTTTTCAAGTGAGACAGGGGAGGTTTAGGTTGGTTATTAGGAGGCAGCTTTTCACGCACAGGGTGGTGACGCACTGGAATGTGTGCTTGAGAGTCACTTCCAGGATGATCTGCTCCATGATCCGTGACCAGCACAGAGGTGAGACTGACTGGCTGGTAGTTCCCCGCGTCACACTTTCTATCCTTCCTAAGAGGTGTGCTGTCACCTTTTTTCTCCTCACCAGGGACTTGACCTGACTGCCTCGACTTCTGAACTACCATGGAGAGTGGCTCGGTGACTGCAGCAGTGAATTCCCTCGGAACTCTGGGACTCATCTCGTCAGGACCCAAGGACTCCT
>NW_011235458.1:0-476 GCF_000146605.3 Meleagris gallopavo | reverse complement strand
CAGAAGAGACGCAGAACAGAATTACAACACAACAAGGATGCACACAATGCCCTTAAAAAACACCCACCGCATGGATGCAATTAGCACATAAGCCCTAATGAATTACAGCCATCCAGCTTGAGATCCTCCAGAAAAGCAGAGCTCACAGCTCTGAAATCAAGCAGGAATCACTCACCCCATTCTAGAGGGCTCACCCCACACCCCAAAGGAAGCAGTCTCCAGATTCAGATGCTGCTCTTACACCTAGCAGCCCTTCAGTGCACTTGCGATCCCCCAAAAAGGGAAGATCACAGCCCTGAAAGAAAAAAGAAACCACTTACCCCATTCCAAGGACCAATACTCCCCCACACTCTCAAGTGAAGGAAGCAGCTTCCAGGTCCAAATACCTACCAGCCCTTAAGTACGCTCAGGGTTCCCTGCTAAAAAAGAGAGAGACCAGCTCCACAATGGAGAAGAAGAAAAAAAAAAAAAATAAA
>NW_011235457.1:0-635 GCF_000146605.3 Meleagris gallopavo | reverse complement strand
GCTGCTGGTTGGTCTTTGTGCTTTCTCCGGCTTCATCAGCAGTATTTATGGATGCACATCAGTTAGTGACCGGTGAGGAGTTGTGTTTTAGTCACCACTTCCCTCTTCTTTTGTGCTAAATAGTTCATATCTCAGCCCACGGGGTCTACTTGTTTTCCAGTGCTCTCCCTCATCAGACCTGAGGAGCGAGAGCAAAGGGCGCCGTGCTGCTGAGCCTCACTGAGCCACTGGGGGCCCAGCCTCTGCTCCTCTGGGTGTCTTTGTATGTAGGAAAGTGATGGCAATGCAAAACAAGGTTCTTCTCAGGCCCGGTCGTTAGAGGCCGAGGTGGTACACATCGTTGTAATGTCAGGTAGATTCTTAAAACAGAAAAGAACCCCTCCAGTAAGACCTTAAATTGGAAGGCACCATCGTGTATTGCAGAAGGGTAGGGCACGGTTGAAGAGCTAGTCCAAAACTTACCACCATCCCCTCTCTGGGGTGACGATTTTGAAGGAAGTCCCAAAAATTTGCCCCAAGTTTTTGTTCAATTTTAAGTCCAAGGGAACTCAAGCCTCTTTCTTTCCCCTTTATGTCGGGGTAACCAGTGCACTTCCCCCCCAGCTCCCTCCGCTATAAGAGGGAGAGTATCAGAG
>NW_011235456.1:0-474 GCF_000146605.3 Meleagris gallopavo | reverse complement strand
TGGCAGATGGAAAATGCTCCAACTGCTTCAGGTGTTCATTCCTTGAAATTGGGAGTAGTTTTGGACTGAGAGTTTGTAAGCAGAAGGGAGCTCTTGGAGGTGTCAAAGATTGTTTCTGCACCATTTAGTTCTATCTGTCTGATGCACACAGGAGCTGAGAGCTGCACTGCTTGAGCTGGTGGAACTTGGTTAAGTGAACTGGGAGGAGCAAGTTTCAGAACTTAGTCAGAATGCAGTAAAAAAGGGATAGTGTCACAGGCATTAAGATTCTGGCTTGCTATTTCTGCACTGAATTTGTTTGAATTTGATGTGGCTGTGATCTGAAAAGCGCTTGAAATGCAGCCACTGAGGCATTGTTGTGTAATTGACTTTCACACGTTGTAGATCCTAAAATATCCTGGAATGTAAAACTCAGCACTGGTTGAAGTCTACTGCTTGAATCAGGATCCTAGCATCTGTGCTCAGTGCTCTTTT
>NW_011235455.1:0-329 GCF_000146605.3 Meleagris gallopavo | reverse complement strand
CTCCCTGGGCAGGCTGAGTGCTGAGCCTGGCAGGCAGCAGAGACCCTGGGGCACAAGCAGGGACCTGATCCGCAGGGCAGCCTGGGCACCGGGCTGCAGTGGGGCTGCACAGCCTGCAGCCCATATGGAACACGCAGCCTCAGGGCTGTGCTCTGTGCTGCAGCAGGGAAGCCCTCAGCTGGAGCAGGCATTTCTCAAGAGAAAATAAACACAGATTGCCTCCAGCCACATCTGCACTGTCCTAGTTTAAAGATCCCTCCAAAAAAAAAATCAAAACATCTTCAATGCCAGGAAAGAGGCTTCCCTCCTCAAGGGCTGTGAGATTTGCA
>NW_011235454.1:0-387 GCF_000146605.3 Meleagris gallopavo | reverse complement strand
AATTTTCACTTAATCCTGATTTCCCTGCAGATGGGGTTTGTTTTTATTTATGGTGTTACGCCACAGGTGACTAAAGTGACCGATACAGCTTTTGAAGTAGTATCATCCCATAAAATATACCCTTTTTCTTTGAAATCTCTCTCTGAAACCAATTAATTCATACATATATTGCAGGAGGAATTGTACTAGCCAAAGCCGATTCAGGTTTTTTGGATACAGCTGTAACTCCTTTCTCTCCCTGAGAAACATAAGATCTGTGCCTCTCTTCCAGTGTTAGAAAAGACCCGAGGCACAGTGAAAGGAGTCAGATAGTGTTTCTTCTGCTGCATGTTTTATTCCTCACAAAGTGAAAACAGTCACGTCTTGGAGGTTTGAGAATAATTCTCT
>NW_011235453.1:0-323 GCF_000146605.3 Meleagris gallopavo | reverse complement strand
ATTTATCTCTAATCTTGTTTTGTGTTTTTTTTTTTTCTTGTTGTTGTTCTTCCTTCCAGTATTTGGGAGGCAGATACATGCAAGGTTGTGGTTGTTTTTGTTTCATTGGCTTTTTTTGTTTCTCATGGGTGGTGAGGTGGGTGTGTTTTGTCAGGGGAAAAAAGAAAAAAAAAAAAGACAAAACTTCCTAGTAGGGGTCTAAGCAACTTCTTGTTGTGAGTTTATTTGCTTAATAATTTTTCCTTCACTATTGCTAGTGCAAACTGTATTAAGCAGCATGTTAACGCTGTTCCCTGCTACTACAGCAGCTGATGAACTCTTCT
>NW_011235452.1:0-420 GCF_000146605.3 Meleagris gallopavo | reverse complement strand
CCAGCACGCAGAAGGATCTGGATTATTGCTCTCCTTTCTCAAAAACTTCCTTTGCTGTGTTGCCCCACACGATGATGTCATCAATATACTGTAAGTGCTCAGGAGCACCTCCCTGTTCCAGTGCAGCTTGGATCAACCCATGGCAAATGGTTGGGCTATGTTTCCACCCTGGGGCAAACGATTCCAGGTATACTGAATCGCCCCTCCAGGTGAAAGCAAACTGTGGCCTAGATTCTTTGGTCAAAGGAATGGAGAAAAAGGCGTTAGCAATATCAATGGTGGCGTACCATTTGGCTGCCTTTGACTCCAATTCATATTGGAGTTCTAACATATCTGGCACAGCAGCACTCAATGGGGGTGTGACTTCATTCAGGCCACGGTAGTCCACCGTCAGCCTCCATTCTCCACTGGCTTTACGCA
>NW_011235451.1:0-413 GCF_000146605.3 Meleagris gallopavo | reverse complement strand
CAAGCACACTAGAGGAAAGTGGCAACTACACACTTATAGGTATAGCATATGTGTATTCATTACACTTCTGAGAAGTTGGTTACACATGCATTGGAGTACATTCTGAGTACTTGTTAACATGCTGTCCTACCCTTCTGAGCATATGTCATAAAATGTGGGGAGGGTCTATGGGCCCCATCCGGTGGTTGCTGGATAAAGACTAGTAGTTGTCCTTGCTGTGAACTTGTTACCTTCAGGAGGGGTGTTGCAGCCCAGACTGGTTTCTGCTGTTGCTGTGCTGAGCTTTTTTTATCTTTACTTGACAGCAGCAAGTTCTCTCGGCCTCTGCATTCTGTCCTTAAGCCTACATTTATAAGTGTTCTGTCCTTCAGATAATGTCTGCACAAGTTTTGTGATAAAGTTATTCATTGTTC
>NW_011235450.1:0-468 GCF_000146605.3 Meleagris gallopavo | reverse complement strand
AGGCAATCGGTGTTTGTGAGGGCCAATGGCATATATTCTGGATCGAATGGTCTTTCGCAGTAAAATGCCAAAAGTCTGGGAGTAAGTGTCATGATGAGGAATGTAATGGAGTGTAACTGGGAGGAACTGGGAGGAATTTCTCAGAGTCGTGGGATTTTGTGGGTGCATATGTCCCATTTAGGGAAGGAAAGGAGTATTTCTTAGCAGAACTGCCATAGCATTTAGGGAAAATGTCCTATCCTTGGGAGACAAGTGGTATTAGTGGGAGAAGATGTCCTATTCTTGGTTGCAAGTGTCCTATTTGGTCTTGTCATCTAGTCTTTTTGGGAGAAAACGTGCGGTAGTTTGAAGAAAACAGGTATGCCTGGGAGAAAATACCATCTTTTTGGAAGCACAGGCCCAATTTCCAAGTGAAATGTGGTATTTCTGGGAGAAAATGACAAGTACGTGGGAGAAAAGTGGGCAACT
>NW_011235449.1:0-485 GCF_000146605.3 Meleagris gallopavo | reverse complement strand
AAACAATGTTGTACTGAACCCTGCAAAGACATAAACTAGTATTTTATTTCATTTATTTGATACCTTTTATTAAAATCTCTCTCTAAAAGTATTTAAAGGGTTTTTTGTGTGTTTCTTTTTTTTTTTTTAATTAAGAGAAAGCTCCAGAGGGAGCCCATGCACAAAGAATATATATATAAAATAGCTTCCAGACTAATAGTAAAACTGTGTGCAGAAATTTCTTCAAATCTACTGTTGAAGTTTCAAGGCAATCTATATAGGGAACTATAAATTTCAATATATGGAATAATGCTCCAAAAAATTTTACGTAACAGGGCTGAATGTTGTTTTATTTAGTGCACATATGTCAATAAATAGAAAGAAAAAACATTGCAGAGTTATAATGGAAAGAATCTCCAATATCAAAGATATTAAAACTTTGCCTCAGATACAGAAGAGTTCAAGATAGCCTGTGGTTTGTTACTCATAGGAGATGAGAGACATCC
>NW_011235448.1:0-362 GCF_000146605.3 Meleagris gallopavo | reverse complement strand
AAAAAAAAAAAAAAAGAAGAAAGAGATATTAAAAAACCTGATCATGGGAAGATGTGTTTTTTACAATGAGATGTAACATCACAGAAAACACTTAGTTTAAAAAGCTAACAAACACTAAGGAGGTTCAAAAGACTGATGTATAGGACTACACTGAGTAACATGATTATGTTCCTATTAAGGAATATATGGTATGGGATAGGATTTCAATCTTATGTTAATTGATATTTTTATCAATGAAGCATAAAAAGAAATTTAACATTACTTATGATAATGTCTGCAAAAACTTAAGGAAAAAATGAAAAGACTAAAGATAGATGTTCATTGCTGCAATTACCAGTTTTACATGTTCTCTGTAAATGCCT
>NW_011235447.1:0-503 GCF_000146605.3 Meleagris gallopavo | reverse complement strand
CCGAGTTGGATGTTTGCGTCACTCAAGATGGCTTTGGTTGGGGCCTGTGGGCAACGCCAGAGTTCTGTTTGGACCCCCATTGGTTTCTGGGCTCAGATCTGGCATGGAGCAGAAGAAAGATACAGTAGGATTGAAAGACAGTTATTGGCTGTCTATTCGGCATTGCAGGCAATAGAGCCAATAACTCCAACGGCTGAAGTTATAGTCAAGAGCACTCTGCCGATTCAGGGGTGGGTAAAAGATCTGACCCACCTTCAGCCAATGGGCAGAACTGCGAGCCGTGTGGATGGTTATAACTAAGGAACCCGGTGATGGTATCCTGAACACCTGTACGGATAGTTGGGCTGTGTACCGAGGGCTCACTCTGTGGATTGCACAGTGGGCCACCCAAGAATGGACTATCCATGCCCGGCCGATCTGGGGCAAGGACATGTGGTCAGACATATGGAATACAGTCAAACACAGGACTCTACGTGTCTACCATGTTTCTGGTCATCAGCCCC
>NW_011235446.1:0-513 GCF_000146605.3 Meleagris gallopavo | reverse complement strand
TCTAGAAGTAGTGTATGAAGCTGCATGACTGAGAAGAAGCTGTTTTAGTGCTCACCACTGGAATGGTTTTGTTTTCCTTCTTTAGGTCTTCGGGTGAACGGGGAGCTTATTACTGCTTACCCCCCAAGTGGTGGTCGTCCGGGTACCAACACCTTGGGTCCAAAGTGACAGTGATATTACAGTCCTTCGCCATCTAGAGAAGATGGGCTGTCGGTTAATGAATCGTCCCCAGGCCATCCTCAACTGTGTCAATAAGTTCTGGACGTTTCAAGAACTTGCTGGTCATGGTGTGCCCCTGCCAGACACCTTTTCATATGGTAAGCCTTTGGAATCAAATAATAGAATAGTTGCCTGCAGAATTTATGCTTTTATAGCGAGTCAAGTTTTGAAAATCCTTAGAATTAAGTAGGGAGAGGCTGATTCCACGTATAAGTGATCAGTAACTAGAAAAAGTATGGTAGTCACATGCTGGTTTTGTCTTTGTTGGTTAGCTGTGATATTTTATGAAGAGTA
>NW_011235445.1:0-355 GCF_000146605.3 Meleagris gallopavo | reverse complement strand
TGGTGAGAGACCACAAGACTGAATGCAAGCCAGCTGTGTGTTCTGACAGACAAAAGCACCACAGTCTAATTGGCTGCATTAAAAAGCACCACAACCAGACCAGGACAAGTCACCCCCTGCTTCACACTCATTGGACCACATTTACAAGACTCTATTTAGTTTCTGGCCAGGAAAGATAACAACCTGAAGCACCTTTTGTGCATGGCCTCCAGTCTGTGCAGTGAAGAGAAAGTGGGGAGAAAGATGGTTGTTCAGAGTGCACAGGAACCTCATGGCAGCTTCTAAACGCTCACAAGGGAGGCATGAAGACAGACTGAGAATCAGGACAGCAGGTCGTGGTGGGATAGGGACAGAA
>NW_011235444.1:0-513 GCF_000146605.3 Meleagris gallopavo | reverse complement strand
GCTGCTGCTGGCTGCAGAACGCTGGGTAGCTTAGAGCCGGGATCACAGCTGCATCTCAGTCAGCAAGCAGAAATTTCATAGGCTGTGCTAACTCAGAGATAGCTGCATCAATCTATCATCATATATAACTTCTAGATGAAGTCTTTCTGTCCAGGTACGCTTGGGATTTAGGGGTACGTGGCGTACTTGTCCTCTCCCTGCTCCGTACACAGTTTTCTGGATCTTTAGGCTGCAAATGTTGAATAATGATTACTTTTAAGCAGGCCATTTTGTGCTGGATAGCCTTACGGAGCGTCCGGCAAGCACGTTCCAAGGAAAACGTTACGTGGTTTTGGTTTCCCTGTTCAGGCCTGAGAAATGCTGCATTCAGTATTGCACCTCTCTTTTTGTTCTTGTTCCAGGTTGGATTTTTCCCTGGGGAGTGTGTGGAGCTGATTAATGAAAAACTGCCGGAGTCTCTCATCAATTCAGTGCCAAAGCCAGGTACGGATGTTACATTTGATGGTGCAGGGA
>NW_011235443.1:0-486 GCF_000146605.3 Meleagris gallopavo | reverse complement strand
TTTCCTTTAGGTATTGAAAGCTGTTACCAGGTTCCCTTGGAGCCTTCACTTCTCCAGGAGGCTGAACAGCCCAGCTCTCCTTGCTTACAGGAGAGGGGTTCCATCCTTGGGTTCGTGTTTGTGGCTGTACTCTGGATGCACTCGCACAGCTCCATGTCTCCCTGCACTGAGGACTCCACATCTGGACGCAGCACTGCAGGTGAGGCCTGACCAGCGCAGAGCAGAGGGATGGGGATCTCCTCCCTTCGCCCGCTGACTGCGCATCTTTGGATGCAGCCCAGGATACGGTTGGCTTTCTGGGCTGGAAGGGCCCACTGCTGGCTTGTGTCCAGCTCCCACCCACCAGTACACCCAGGCCTTATGGAGCAGGACTACGCTCAGTCCTTTCATCCCCTAGCATGTTTTGGTGGTGGGTGTTCCCTCATCCCAGCTACTGACCCTGCACTTGGATTTGTGGCCACTGCTCAGCCTGTTGAGGTCTCTGTG
>NW_011235442.1:0-451 GCF_000146605.3 Meleagris gallopavo | reverse complement strand
CCAGCAAGATCTCTGCTCTGGGGTAGCTGTTAGCTCATCAGCAGTAATAACATCATCAGATGGTGGATCGTCTGATGACACAGTTGTCATCTCAGCTTTGGACAGAAACTGAAGCAAAACGTGAAGACTGAATTACTCCAGAACAGCAGCAACATTAACCCCACAACGCCCTTATTGCTGAGCTAATTAATTCCTAGGTAGTTAGAAACAGATTTGGACTCTACGCACTTTCTCCTTGCCCACAGAAAAAAAAAATAGTCCAAGTTACAGAATGCTGGGACAGAAATTACAGACCGTGTTGCAATGTAACAAGTTCCAATTTCCATGCACAATTCTATCTCATACTGTTGCCTTTGAAATTCAAAGCTCAGGTCAGGAACAAGCCTGCATCTTTGTACGTCACAAGGATTAGTTACATCCTTACACCAAACAACACAGGATTACGGAGAAG
>NW_011235441.1:0-395 GCF_000146605.3 Meleagris gallopavo | reverse complement strand
CAGACCCAAGCCTGGGTCTTTGCAGGCAGTATCATATGAGCTTCAATAACAGAGCAGAACTGGAACAAATTGGGCAGCTTAAAGCAGATATAACCAACAGTCTTATCACTTTGATCAGATGGATATGTCAAGTTATGGTTTCAGCTGGATGATCTGGGATAATTCAGAAAAACATCTCTATGGAAGGACTGCAAACGTATTTTTCAGAATGAAATTAGCAAATCTAGAGAAAATTTTAAGGATAAATAAGACTATATATGCTTTTTTTTTTTTTTTTGTTAAAGAGCAGGTAGGATTTATGTGTTAGAAGACAAGTCTAGGGAAATAACATCCACAGAAAAAAACAGAGTGGGAGTCAGAGAAAGGGCAACTGTTATGGCAGACTCTCAAGAAGA
>NW_011235440.1:0-390 GCF_000146605.3 Meleagris gallopavo | reverse complement strand
GGGATCCTCAATAGCTCATTTGTAACTGGTGCTGTCAAATCATAGTCATCACAAGATCTCTTGTATGCTAATGAAGAACACTGACTTCACTGCTCGGTTATTCAGGAGCAAATGAAGTGATTTACAATCAGTGAATGCAGCTGGGGGTCTCAGATGCTGAGCTGGCCACCGTGAGGAAACAGCAACAGAATAATGTCTGAATTTGATGCTCAGAGTGGATAAATGTTTAAGAAAAATAAGAGAACAGCTTGCAGAATATTTTCTCTCTCTATATATATATATTTAGTAACTCTATAACCTATTCTGTCACAATCATTTATTTCCTCACGTTTTTTTTGTTGTTGTTTGTTTGTTTTTTGGCAATGTATTTTTTTAAAGGGCAAAGTGCTT
>NW_011235439.1:0-578 GCF_000146605.3 Meleagris gallopavo | reverse complement strand
GAGAGAGCGGTGAGGTGCTGGAACAGCTGCCAGAGAGGCTGTGGATGCCCCGTCCATCCCTGGAGGTGTTCAGGGCCAGGCTGGATGGGGCCCTGGGCAGCCTGGGCTGGTATGAAATGGTTTGTGGCCGTGCCTGTGGCGGGGGGGCTGGAGATTTGTGATCCTGGAGGTCCCTTCCAACCCGGGGCCATTCTGTGATTCTGTGCCTCCACGGTGACAGTGACAGTGAGAACTTCGGGGACAGGCGGTTGTCCCGGTGGTGGCACTGCCGGCGGTTGTCCCGGTGTCACCCGGTGGCCCTGGGGGGAGTTGTTTCCGTAGGGCTCTGGATGGGAATTTGATGAGAACCATCCATTTCCGAAAGGAAATGGGGAAAGAAAGACAACAAAATGGACATAGTATTGATTTGAATGGAAACAGACATTTTGGGGGTGATCCCAGGGGGACAAAGCAGAGCGAGAACGTGTCACTATGTGAGGTTGTCCTCAAAATCCCCATTGGAGACCTCTGAAGGACTCCCGGAACCCCTGGGGACCCTCTGATCTCAAAGAGACCCCTCTGGGACATCTCCAGACCCT
>NW_011235438.1:0-489 GCF_000146605.3 Meleagris gallopavo | reverse complement strand
CGAGGCCTTTCCTGACGTACTGAGCAAAGGAGGCCACAGGAGGTCTCTCAGAGAGGTGGTTCTGCAACGTCTCTGAGGTTTGCCTGGTTTCTCTAGCATTCGTGGAAGCTTTCCTTTTTAGAAATGCATGTTCTGCGAGTAGCAGCTGGTTCCCTGGTACCTCTGTCGAGTCGTGGTTGTCCTGTAAACTGACACAGACCTCATCTGAGACAAGTGTGGGTCTAGCAGAAAGCTGATCTCAATAGAACAGCAGAGCCTTGAACTCTGACTGCTGTTCGAAGCCATCTGGGATGTGATCCAGGTGTTTTTGTGCTGCTCAGTCCTGATATGTTTCCTTCCATCAGTCCAGTTCCTCTCCTACGGCCAGCGAGAAGATCACTGAACCCTATGAGCTGGGTGGTGAGCCCGAGAGGAAGATCTGGGTGGCTCAGCCGTGTCCTCTGGCTCTGAGCGTTTCTCCCCGCTGTGTCTGTGTTGCCCGTTTCTGGC
>NW_011235437.1:0-555 GCF_000146605.3 Meleagris gallopavo | reverse complement strand
ATCAACCTGCCCCTTGCTAGATACGATCTCCCTTTCCATCTTTAGGTACCCAACCGAGGAAAACCTCAGCAATGGGCTGTCCCTTACCATCACGACCAGAGTGGAGAAGATCGCTCCCCCAGGTCACAGCCAAATACCCGTTCCTTCTCCACCTCCCGCTCCTTCGGCTTCTTCGGGCGGGCCTTCACCAAGGAACGAAGGAAGGTGACGAGCTTGCCGCGTTTCTTTGGCACTGCACAACAAAAAGAAGAAACCAGGTCGTTCCAGGTTTGGCTCAGTTGCACGAGGCCGAGCACAACACATTCTACAGAGCACGTCAAAACGAGAAGAACATTACCAACAAGTACATACAAAAACGGATTCTCCCCATCCCTGCAGGAGGAGCCCAAGGCCAGGCTGGAGGAGGCCCTGGACAGCGGGGTCTCATCTCGCATTAAATGTGGAGCTTGGCTGGCAGCCCAGCCTGAGGAAGGGGTTTGGAGCTTGATGATCCTTCAGCTCCCTTCCACCCCAAGCCATTCTACGAGGATTTTAGGATTTCCCCAAGTCCAGTCA
>NW_011235436.1:0-310 GCF_000146605.3 Meleagris gallopavo | reverse complement strand
TTTCTTTTTTATCATAAGTATTGCTTAAACTCCCTTAAACCTTCCCTTTGCTCCCCATTCTTCTTTTCTCCCTTACCCTCACTCCCCCCTTGCCGTAGCCTACGATTCCCTTGCCTGCTCTTCTTACCTGAGCTGCTGTCCCTTCCTTTACCTACCTGAGCTGCTTCTTCCTAAAATCACCTAGCTTACCTGCTTGCCCCTCACTTTCCTACCTGAGCTGCTTCCCCCTAACTTACCTAGCTGAGCTCCTGGCCGCTCGCTATGTACTTTAGCAGATGTTTTCTCACTTAGCTTCCTTACTGTTTGGCTC
>NW_011235435.1:0-517 GCF_000146605.3 Meleagris gallopavo | reverse complement strand
AAAGTGAGAGAGGAATTGGGAGAAGTAGCTAAAGATGGAAACGGATGACTTCTGTAAGACTAGAAAAGAGATGGAAGTGGTGGAGTCTTCCTCAAATGCTTTAATTTGTATTAGTAAAATTGGATGAGAACAGAGAAGTCTTTGTGCGTTAGAAGTGCAGGAGAATGAAATGTGACATGTTTGAACTTAAAACAAATCTTTGCTAAGTTTGCTGGCAGAAAAGCCAGTAATTTCTGAAGAGCTAAAGAGGTTTTTTTTCAAAATTACAGTGCATACCATTTATGTTTTGTAGAATGTTCAGCTAAATTTATCTTGAATACTTTGGAGTGTTGTATTTTGTTCTGAACTAAGTTGCTTCACAGCTAAGCCTCATTCTGGAATTTTGAGTTCCTAGAAGTACTGGGAAGAGCAGCTTTCAGCAACTTCCTGGTAGTGAAGCAGCTTTGCAATAACACACTAGTCATTTCAGAGCTCCTAGCAACCTGTTGTTTAGCAGTTTCATGTGGTTAGTTCTTGC
>NW_011235434.1:0-504 GCF_000146605.3 Meleagris gallopavo | reverse complement strand
TTTCTCAGTTGTAACAGTTGTCATGAGCCCATTCATCTAAGGATTTGGGACCGGAGTTCACTCCATGACTCTTGTAATCAGCTGGTGTCCCTAGCTGCCATTGTGCAGGCTCTGCCAGTTTATAACAGATGGGTACAGCTACAATATACGCTCCTAAGAGAGAAGCAGGAATGTCCTGATGTAATGTAGATATTCTGTAGTGATAGAGCGGTGAGCTAGCGAGGCTGGAGATGGCTGGATACGCTTGGTTATTTTCCACGCAGAGGCAGGGTTAAACACACGCATACAGGAGGCCCTCCCGCTGTGTCACGAGGTTCAGATCGGACCCCCTTGCTGTCTGAGCTCCTCAAACCGCAGCGGAAAGGATCCTCAGCACAGCTGGATCCGCGCCGAGTCCCAGACGCATCCAAGAGGTTGTGTCTAAGGGGTCCTATGTGTGCGAAGATGTAACCTTAGAGAAGCTAACAAAGCTCAAACCAAACTGTTAGTCACTTACTAAGGATG
>NW_011235433.1:0-487 GCF_000146605.3 Meleagris gallopavo | reverse complement strand
AATACGTTGTTGTGCTATATTGATTCTTGCAGCCACTGACTTGAGAATCCCTTGGGTTTTGCAAGAGACTGAAAATTTGGCAGGAGGATAATCTATTGTCATGACTATGCCCACGTTTGGCCTGATGACAGACCTGAAAAAATGCCATCTCACATCAATTCAGCTGAATGGATCCAAATCTGATGGCTGAGATATCTGTTGGAGTTTCCTTCTGGCAGAGGTGGCAGCTCATGGCAGCAGAAACTGGTGCACCGCAAGTGGGAAAGGGAAGGGACAGCAGTAGAGAGGAACCATGGGAGCTGTGACTTTAAGAGAATGATGTTCCTTTCTGTCTTCCTCTTTCGTTTTGCTTTGGATGAAAAATGCATAGCTCTCACGGCTGTACATTTCCCCGTTACCTGAAGGCATGCTTTTGATTTAAAAAAGAACATGTCACACAGTCCAACAACAGTGTAAGACTGATGATACGTAAGTCAAAGTTGTCTTG
>NW_011235432.1:0-767 GCF_000146605.3 Meleagris gallopavo | reverse complement strand
AACACTTAAAATCAAAAGAATGATAACAGAAAAAATTTCACATGAACCTGCTGCACTATCACCAGTACTGTCAGAGATTTTTTTTTTCCCCCAAAAAAAAGATTCCATTTGGCAAACCGTATAGGAGATTATATTTTAAAATCAGAATCCTAACTATAGAAAAAGTCATTTAGAAAGAAAAAGACAAATTAAGGTTTATTGAACTAAAATTTTATTTCTTATGCCTGTTTAGAAACATTCCTAAAGTCCAGGTAGGTAGGCACTTCTCCATATCCCTGGAGCTAGGCCTTCCATTATTCCAGTTCAAAGCGCTCCAAAGTAACTAATGTACTATTAACTTCGAACCCTTACCCTCCCTGGTATTTCAAGATCATGTTCTATTAAAACTATTTCCCAGTATTGCCTACTGCCTACTCAACATTCAGAATTTGGAGACTAGAAGAATTTACAAGTACTGCAAAAGAAGTTCAACACCTAATAGAAAACCTTCTTAACTATTACTCCTTGACAACACAAAATCTCAAGCTCTGCTCAGAGTACTCCCTGCCTTCACCTCTGATCTCAGACCCACCTCGGTGACCCCGCGTGTTCTTCACCACCATAGGGAACTCCAGCACTTCTGCCTCATCAATCATTTTGGCAAAATTCTCATGACCACCTGGTAAAAGAAAACCAATAATATTATATGCCACCAGCCTGGTGTACCCAAACTGGGGATTTAATTGTGACACATTCCTCTTACTCTTCCAGCTTAGATAATGCAGAGA
>NW_011235431.1:0-572 GCF_000146605.3 Meleagris gallopavo | reverse complement strand
GTGACATCAGTATAACCTAAATCTATAATCTGAAATAGGTTGAACTATAATTCAGGAATTTGATGGGAAATTCTTCTGTATAAATGAGACGTAGAATTCAATAGGAGAAACTGTATGCCCTGATTCTTTTTGTGATCTCATTATCAACTGTAAATAACAAACATCACCAGATTATAGTAGTGCAGTTCTGACCAGAAAGTAGGTTCCTTGTCTCTTTTTTTCAAATTGAGGTTTTTTTTTTAAACTACTTGGTTAGTGAGGAATTTGACAGATGTTAATGAAGATAAGAGGCCTCAAGGTGACCTATTAAGATTCTGAATGAAAAATAAAGTGAGTTTCAGAAATTAAGAGGAAGTAAAGATAGACTTGATTTAGGCTACTGGTTCATTTGAAAAACAACCAAAATTATAAAGAAAAAGGCTAGTTATTTCAAATTCTTTCTTTTCAAAATAGTTTAGAATCAGTATTTTCTTAAATTGTTGGTACAGGGCTGTTGAATTTTAGAGTTATTCTCATTTATGGTTTTTTTTTTCCAGGTCAGAAGCTCTTCAGTTGTCATGTGTGCAGTAATT
>NW_011235430.1:0-331 GCF_000146605.3 Meleagris gallopavo | reverse complement strand
CCCCTCCCTCTCCTGGCTGCACGCTGGTGGCAGGTGGAGGCAGGAACAAAGGGCAGGAGCAAGGGCAGAGAACCTCTTGGCTTTTTTCAAATCTCCCTAGAAAAAGAAAAAAAACCAAAAAATCTTTCACATATGCATGGGAGCTGTTGAGTCCCAGCCTGAAGCACTGGTTGAGCACCTGCAGAAAGGAGCTGCTCAGCCCTGGGAGCACAGGTGAAGGCAATTCAGCTGTGTGACGGAAGGGCTGGAGCCTGGCTGCACCTCTCTCAGAGCTCATGCAAGGGCTGACTGCAGCTGGGGAAGGATCTCCTTCTGGAGGTCCCTCCTTGGT
>NW_011235429.1:0-469 GCF_000146605.3 Meleagris gallopavo | reverse complement strand
TAGCAAGATGGGCTGTGTTTCGGGCAAGGCTCTCGGGTCTCATCTGGAGCAAGCGTCGCAATCCCGGCATGCCTGGACCATGTCAGCTAGCTGTATGGGCAGTCCCCACGCTTTAGCAGCTGCCCACATTGCCTTTTGTCCCGCATGCCGTAGCTTCTGATGTAACCAACGGGCGATGTTCTGGGATGGTGAAGGCTCAATCCATCGAACTCGGGCCAGCGTGTCGGCTTCATCATTTCCCAGTGACTGTAGGGGCTGATGACCCGAAACATGGTAGACACGTACAGTCCTGTGTTTGACTGTATTCCATATGTCTGACCACATGTCCTTGCCCCAGATCGGCCGGGCATGGATAGTCCATTCTTGGGTGGCCCACTGTGCAATCCACAGAGTGAGCCCTCGGTACACAGCCCAACTATCCGTACAGGTGTTCAGGATACCATCACCGGGTTCCTTAGTTATAACCATC
>NW_011235428.1:0-437 GCF_000146605.3 Meleagris gallopavo | reverse complement strand
CCAACATGGTAGCCCTTTACCCTTCCGTAACGGCACAACCCTTAACCCAAACTGGTAACACTGAAAGCCTAACCCCAGAGAGAAACCAGTAACACAAAGCAGAACCGTTTGCCTTCACGCTTCGCCCTCACCCAAAAGGGTAACCTTGAAACCTGACCCGAATGCATAACGCTTGGCACGTAACCCTTAAGCACAACCCAATCTGGGAAGCCTCGAGCCTCCAGCCTAACCCCAAAGGGTAACTCAGCACTCACCAATCGCACCAAACGGTAACACTTCACCGCAACCCAGAGCGGGACGAGGCTGAGCTTGTCTGCTGCCGGGGCTGCTCTGAGGCACAGGGCATGGCGAGCGGCTGCGGGCAGCGCAGCTCACACAGGAGGTGCCTGGACCCAGCTGCCAGCCGTCCTTGGGCAGGGCCCTCTGTCCTCGTGGCA
>NW_011235427.1:0-412 GCF_000146605.3 Meleagris gallopavo | reverse complement strand
TAATAGCCCCTCATATTTTAACAACCTGGCATCAGTTATCCACTTATCTGCCTTTTGTTGTAATACTCCCCTAATGTTGTAGGGGAGTTTTAATGTTTAATTCTCCAACGAAGGTTATTTTTCCAGCTTCTTCTACTAAAAGGGCTACCGCCACTACGGCTTGTAAACCAGTTGGCCACCCTCTACTCACAGGATCAAGTAACTTAGAAAAGTACCCTACAGGTTTCTTTCTTCCTGCCCATTCCTGTGTCAGGACCCCAGATGCTTTCCCTCCATCTATATTCACAAACAGGTAAAATGGTCTCTTAATATCAGGCAGGCTTAATACTGGGGCATTAACTAAGTCCGTCTTTAAATCTTCCAGTTTCTGATCTTCCTCTTGGCCCCATTTCAGATGTCCGTCTTTGGTTAA
>NW_011235426.1:0-471 GCF_000146605.3 Meleagris gallopavo | reverse complement strand
GCCACTCAGACCTTTGAGTCTCCAGCAGCACCACGCTGTGATTAAAATCACATGCCACGCCACACCCCCGAGATCGGGCACTGCCTGCCATGCAACAGCTCCTGTCCCTCACAGCCTTGGTCTTTTCTTTTCTTCTAATTGTCTTTTTTCTTTTCTTTTTTCCCTTTTTTTTTTTTTTTGGCCAAAACAAACAACGGACAGAGCTGCATTAATGCTAAAGAAGAAGTGAGGTGACAGGAGCCGGGCTGCAGCACGTGTGCTCCAAGCAGCCTCCAGCCTCACGCGGCCGCAGCACAGCTCAGCCGGGAGAGGCCACCCCGGAGTTCGGCCAAAGTTACAACGCGCTCTGACATTTTATTCACTCAGGGATTTTACACCTCACAAAGTTAATTTCTCATTAATAACTGTAAGCAGAGTCAGTTTTGCCACCAACAAACACGTTGGGGAAAAGAAAAATAAATAAAATTCTAC
>NW_011235425.1:0-301 GCF_000146605.3 Meleagris gallopavo | reverse complement strand
TTTTTTCTGGGTTAGTGACATTTGTTGGCCATCTTGGTGCCATTTTGGGCCATTTGTGGCCATTTTGGGACCTTTTGGGGCCACGTTTCCCCCCACCATCACCTGTGCAGGTGCTTCCATATCAGGAAACCCGCGGCCAAGATCAGCCCCAGCCCCACCAGTGCTCCCAGTACGATCCCAGCTATCGCCCCCCCCGACAGACCTGGGAAAAAGGGGGAAAAATGAAGAAAGGGGAGGGGATGCAGCACAAAGCCCCGCCCCCTTTCGCCAAAGCCCCGCCCCTTTCGCTCAGAGCCCCGCC
>NW_011235424.1:0-542 GCF_000146605.3 Meleagris gallopavo | reverse complement strand
CTGGAAATCTGTATGCGGGTCCTGTCCTACCGATAGCGCCTGTTGCTCCACCGACTCATCCGGCAGCGCCGCCCGACTGAACTGCGGAGAATCGTTTCGCGCGCCCGCACCGCTCTGCCGGATGGGGGGTGAGCAGTCGGAACTATGGGGAGTTCACTAACAAAGGAGCAGCAAGTACATCTTGAAGCCTTACAGTTAGTTTTAACGTTTCAGAATCAGCCTGTATCTACCTCAGCATTAGTTACTTTTCTCAAATGGTTAAGCAAAAATGTCCCTGAATTTCTGAAAACTGCATTCTCTTTTTATGGTGAACTTTGGGACGAAATTGGCGCAAAACTCCGGGAGGCTTCTATTGCTAAAGATAGAACGACTGCTAAACTTTTATCTGTTTGGCACCAGATAATGGAAGGGCTTAAACAAATTCGACAAGGAAGACTTTCTTCCGACTATTCGCCATCGCCCTCCCTCCCACCCCCGCCGCTGCCCCTCCGTGCAGCAAGCAGCCCTGGTCCGGATTCGATCAGCGGCTCCGACCCCGCCCC
>NW_011235423.1:0-482 GCF_000146605.3 Meleagris gallopavo | reverse complement strand
AGGGTGATTATCTTCACATCACTCCTCTTTCTTTCAGTTATTAAACTGTTTTTGTCTTGACTCACAAGTTTTCTCATTTTTGCTCTTACAAACAGATCAAAATGTATATGTGCAGTGCTTAGCTGCTCACCAGGGTCAACCCACCACAGTTATATTTGAAGGGCCAAGGAAAAAAAGAATTAAGACCTTTCCTATTTTTACAAACATACAAACAAACTTTCTCCAAATCCAGTATTGTTCATAAATGGCCATACTGTCCCTCAGTTGCGTCCACTGATAAAATTACATTAAATATATCTCTGAGTTGAGGCCTTAAACTAGCAGTGTTCTCCAAGGGTCAGTGCTGGGTTCTGTCTTGCTCAAAACTTAATCAGCGATATGGATGAAGGGATAGAGTCCACTCTCAGCAAGTTTGCTGATGATACAAAGCCAGGAGAATTCTCTGACACACCCAAAGGCTCTGCTACCACTCAACAAGACTT
>NW_011235422.1:0-339 GCF_000146605.3 Meleagris gallopavo | reverse complement strand
GTGATTCTGTGATTCCATGACCTCGTGTGCTCATGAAAAATTACAGAGTGCAGACGGATTGGAAAAAAGCGGAGGTGGAACAGGGAGGTGGGATTTGGGGTAGGTCCCAGCCCAAGCTGGGCGCACGGCTGCACCCGCACCGGGAAAGGCATTGTGACATCACAGGGCGGGGCAGGACTTCAGTCTTTCTTAAGTCACGCTGGCAGCCTCCCCAGCTCAGACACTTGGGCAGTCGCTCCGTCCTGGTGGTCACTGCTGGAGCTCTGCTCTGGGTGACAGCCACTTTGTGTGTTGAGAGTGGTCCGTGGGAGAGAACAGGATGAAGGTCAGCCTGAATCT
>NW_011235421.1:0-401 GCF_000146605.3 Meleagris gallopavo | reverse complement strand
ACATTTGAAGCAACTCTCTGGGGACAAGGGATTCTATGTGTACTTCCAGCTTCTTTTTTCAACCAGGCTGTATCTTAGAGCTTGACACCAAAAAATAATGAAATAAACACGATGCTCCCTAAATGGAAAGTAGAAATATATTGCCCAGCCATCAGAAAGGCATAGAGCTAAAACAAAGCCATATCCAATAAAAATCTCTTCCCCTCATCCCCAGTTCCCATTGCCAGAATTGTAGAGAGATCAGAAAACAAACAGACGGATACTCTGGATGTTAACCTCATTATCACCAAGCACTGCCGCATTGCAGCTGACATGATCTGTGTGTTTAAATAAGCAGGCTTCAGACACACACAGTCTTATAGAAGCATCCCAAATAAGATTAAAAACAAAGATTGATGGAA
>NW_011235420.1:0-319 GCF_000146605.3 Meleagris gallopavo | reverse complement strand
CCAGACGCCGTGCTGCTCTCGGAGGACCAGGGGCACCCGGCGCCCACCGACGTGTGCCCCCATCCCGCCACGGCTCCGCTCACCTGCAGCGCTGCCACGCTGGAATCAGGCGGTGAGTTCAGGGGCTGCAGAGCGGGCGGCAGGCTGTCCGCACCGGCTGGCTGTGGCAAAGCTGGCGTTGCCCCACTGGGGATGGTCTTGCTTTGCCAGCAGTGACAACGAGCGCGGACACCCGGAGGACGTCGCGGAGGACATCGAAGAGCTCCTGACCTGGATCGACGAGGGTGAGGTTTGGGGGCAGCACAGCTGGCGGGGGGGT
>NW_011235419.1:0-499 GCF_000146605.3 Meleagris gallopavo | reverse complement strand
AATGGTCTTTTCGTGGTGGGATGTGCCACGTATTTGTGAGGCAATCGGTGTTTGTGAGGGCCAATGGCATATATTCTGGATCGAAACGGTCTTTCCGCAGTAAATGCCAAAAGTCTGGGAGTAAGTGTCATGATGAGGAATGTAATGGAGTGTAATTGGGAGGAACTGGGAGGAATTTCTCGGAGTCGTGGTCTTTGTGGGTGCATATGTCCCATTTAGGGAAGGAAAGGAGTATTTCTTAGCAGAACTGCCATAGCATTTAGGGAAAATGTCCTATCCTTGGGAGACAAGTGGTATTAGTGGGAGAAGATGTCCTATTCTTGGTTGCAAGTGTCCTACTTGGTCTTGTCATCTCGTCTTTTTGGGAGAAAACGTGCGGTAGTTTGAAGAAAACAGGTATGCCTGGGAGAAAATACCATCTTTTTGGAAGCACAGGCCCAATTTCCAAGTGAAATGTGGTATTTCTGGGAGAAAATGACAAATATGTGGGAGAAAAGTG
>NW_011235418.1:0-476 GCF_000146605.3 Meleagris gallopavo | reverse complement strand
TGTCCCTAGCCTTCCCTGTTGTAAATCCCGCATGCCCTGACAACATTTCTAGATTTCTACCAAGTGGACAGACCCTTTTTCACATTTCACTAGGCTTTCCTTTTCCCTTTGAGATTTCCCATGAGCTCCTTGCTCATCCTTGTAGGTTTCCTGCCACCTGCGCTTGATTTCTTCCCCATCAGGATTCGCGAATTGTGAGCTTGGAGGAAGTGGTGCTTGATGTCTAGCAGCTCTATGGGACCCCCTTGCGTTCCAGTGCTGTAACTCATGGGCTATTAGGCCCTTGAAATGGTCAAAGTTGGATCTCCTGAAGTCCAGGACTGCTGTGCTAATGATTGCTGCGTTTCTTGGATGCAAGATCCTGAACTCAGCTGTCTCACGGTTGAGGCGTGCAAGGCTGTCTGTAAACAAGAGGATTACTTTGTATTTTGCAGTTAGGTTAAATGCAGTTTAGCTTCTGTATTCTTACCTGGAAG
>NW_011235417.1:0-468 GCF_000146605.3 Meleagris gallopavo | reverse complement strand
ACACCTTTTCTGGTCTTCATTCTGTTTAAGTGGGTTTTTTATAGAGATCCAAAGGGTGAATCTGTAAAACAGAATGGTATTTTGACATCATCTTCCAGTGGCTAGGATAGCCAAGACTTGAAAATACAGCACTCCCCCAGATCTGCGATGGCCGTGCTGCTGCTTGCTGATCCTCCCTCTTATCTGTGCTTTTCCTTTACAGGACACAGTTCTTTATTGTGGCCCAAGTCCCTGTGGGTGTCTTCTCCTTCCACAAAGCTGCTCACACTGGAGGAGGCACAGGCACGGACACGAGGCCACAGCAGCTCTCCCGTTGTGTCAGACAGCAGAGACATTGAAGTGGAAGAAGGCCCCACACTTTTACAGGATAAATTGCACACAGTCATTGACTTCCCATCTGAAAGGTGAAGAGGAGTTTCTTTTGCAGCACCTATCATAATTGTTTGGGTGTTGTTTGTTTGTTTGTTT
>NW_011235416.1:0-410 GCF_000146605.3 Meleagris gallopavo | reverse complement strand
CCCTGCACTGCTGCTCACTCTCCATCTGAATTTGCGTGAGTGCCCCTCTCCAATGCTTGGTATGGCAGGCAGCCCAAAGTCCTTCTGCTCTGCTTGATTTAGTAAATTCTTTTTTTTTTTTTCTCTTTTTTTCTTTTTTCTAATTTTAAGTCTAGATTTATTCATGGCTGGATTATATCCATTCCCTCTCATGCCAACACCATCCTTTAGCTTAAATAACTTTTCTCTCTCCTGGGTGCTTATCTTCCAGTGTGTTCACTGAGAGCAATCATATTCCCTCTCAGCCTTCATTTTGCTGGGCTCAACAAGCCAAACTCTTCTAGTTTCTTCTTGTATGATAGACTCTCCATTGCCCTAAACATCCCAGTAGCCCTTCTCCACACCTGCTTCAGTCTGAACTCCTCTGCCGT
>NW_011235415.1:0-645 GCF_000146605.3 Meleagris gallopavo | reverse complement strand
CTTTGGATGCAGCCCAGGGATACGGTTGGCTTTCTGGGCTGAAGGGCCCACTGCTGGCTTGTGTCCCAGCTCCCACCCACCAGTACTCCCAGGCCTTATGGAGCAGGACTACGCTCAGTCCTTTCATCCCCTAGCATGTTTTGGTGGTGGCTGTTCCCTCATCCCAGCTACTGACCCTGCACTTTGGATTTTGTGGCCACTGCTCAGCCTGTTGAGGTCTCTGTGGATGGCATCCCGTCCCTCTGCTGTGTCACTGCACCCCACAGCTTGGTGTCCTTAGGGTGCACTCAACCCCACTGTTGATGTCCCTGATGAAGGGGAAACCCAGATGCTTGTACAAACTGGGCGTAGAAGCCCTTGGGAGCAGCCCTGCGGAGGACTCGGGGATCCTGGTGGACAAAGAGCTGGACATAAGCCAGTAGTGTGCACTTGCAGCCCAGAAGGCCAACTGTATCGTGGGCTGCATTCAAAGAGGAGCGACCAGCAGGGAGAGGGAGGTGATTGTCCCCCTCGACTCGGCTCTGGTGTGCGGACCCATGTGCAGCACTGCGTCCAGGCCTGGGGCTCCAGCACAGGAATGATGTGGAGCTTTTGGAGCAGGTCGGGAGAAGGGCCACAAAGATGATCAGAGGGCTGGAGCACCTC
>NW_011235414.1:0-359 GCF_000146605.3 Meleagris gallopavo | reverse complement strand
ATTTCCAGAATCCAATTTACAGAACTGAAACTTTCCAGCTGAAGAGTGAGGTATTCTTTTCTTGCATCCTTTCTAAGCAAAAGTGAAGTAGGAATATGACTAATCCTCCCCCAAAAGAAAAAAAACACAGGGGACAAGAACAGCTATGCAGAGATTGCCAGGCATTAAACAAAACCACAGTTGTTCAAAGTAAAACTAAAAGACAAAAGACAGACAAAAAACCAACAGCTTCACAGTGGATCAAAATAACTTTTTTTTTCGGTAGAGACATTAAAGCTTCAGCTCAGTAAAAGAAAGCAGGAGGAGGGGGCTGCTCATCTTTAAACTTGCTAATTGGAAGTGTACACTGAAGGGGGTTC
>NW_011235413.1:0-478 GCF_000146605.3 Meleagris gallopavo | reverse complement strand
AGACATCTTCTCCCACAAATACCACTTGTCTCCCAAGGATTAGGACTTTTTCCCTACGTGCTATGGCAGTTCTGCTAAGAAATACTCCTTTCCTTCCCTAAATGGGACATATGCACCCACAAAGACCATGACTCCGAGAAATTCCTCCCAGTTCCTCCCAATTACACTCCATTACATTCCTCATCATGACACTTACTCCCAGACTTTTGGACTTTTACTGCGGAAAGACCATTTCGATCCAGAATATATGCCATTGGCACTCACAAACACCGATTGCCTCACAAAGATGTGGCACATCCCACCAGAAAGACCATTTCTAGCCCCCAAAAGATGGCATTTACTCCCAGAAACACCAGCTTTCTCACACATTCCTCACCTTTTCCCCCCACATAAGACCTTTCCACCCAGAAATGACAGTTCTCTTAGGAATACCTCCCAATTCCCCCTAATCTGCTACACCACACTCCGCACTATGACA
>NW_011235412.1:0-378 GCF_000146605.3 Meleagris gallopavo | reverse complement strand
CTAAAATTCTTATTATTTCTTTATTTCTTCCTGCATTTTAATCGTTTTTTATTTTTATTTTTTAACTTTTTCGTTTATTTTATTTATTTTTCATTTATTCTTTATCATTTTCGTTTATGCGTCCACGTGTTTGTCTGTTTGTTTATAATTTCGTTATTTGTTCATTTCAATTTTTTATTTTTTATTTATTTTACGTGCCCGCGTATTTGTCTCTTTGTTTTTTAAATGTTGTTTTTATTGTTACTTATTGTTGTTATTTATTTATTTATTTGCTTGCTTATTTATCGGCTCGCTCGCTCGCTCGCTCGCTCATTTATTTATTTATTCATTCATTCATTCATTCATTCATTCATTCATTCATTCATTCATTCATTCATT
>NW_011235411.1:0-512 GCF_000146605.3 Meleagris gallopavo | reverse complement strand
CCAAGGCTGCCCAGAGCCACATCCAGCCTGGCCTTGAATGCCGCCAGGGACGGGGCATCCACAACCTCCTTGGGCAACCTGTTCCAGTGCCTCACCACCCTCTGGGTGAAAAAACTTCCTCCCAATGGAAGAAGATGATGGCTTGAGATGACTGCTTAGCCTACTGTTCTCAGAATTCCCCTTGAGAATTGCTGTTGGCTGAGTAAGAGCAGAGACTGCATGCTAAAGCAGCTCAATGCCCTCAGCTAACCGTGGAAACCTGTCTTTCGAGGGGCTCCCATTCATCATCAGCTGCCATTCTGAACCCCACTTTGCAAAACAGCAAAACTTCTACTGCAAATGGCCACAGTCCCCAAAGCTCTGCCACTATCCAGGTATGAGCCTTCTCCCTCCTGTTTTCCATCATAGCCCGTATTTCCGCTCCTAAAAACAGAACTCCTCTTTGACAGCCAAAACACAAAGCAATACGTCGCTTCTCACCGCTCCCTCCTGCACCCCAAAAGGAATGGTGA
>NW_011235410.1:0-544 GCF_000146605.3 Meleagris gallopavo | reverse complement strand
AAAATCAACAATATTCTCAAAACTCTCACATCCCATTATAGCTGTCTCTTGACTGCTAAGTAGACTCAGTGCTACTTTAAATATGACTTCTGTTCCTTGAAGAAAAATAATAGTACTAAAAAAGAAAAATAATTGAAATACCTTGAAAATGATTTTTTTGTTTTATTATTTTATTTTAAAGCAAACATACTGCAGATTTATTCAGTTCAGAAGTGCAACCTGTCTTACTTCAGCATGACGCTAAAACAGATACAAGCATTTCCTATCATCTTGCAAATGACATGCTGTCTATGTCTACAATAGTTGTCTGCAATAAACATTTCATTACTCCCTACTCAGCTACAGACTGTTAAATAACTGCTAACTGATTTTAAATGCATCTGTGACTGAAAAACAACTGGGAAGTGGATCACATCACAGCATATTGATGTTTTGCTGTTTTCTACATGCAGAAGCTAGTCACAGAATTGTTTGAGTTGGAAGGGACCCTTAAAGGTCATCTAGTTAAACTCCTCTGCAATGAATAGGGACATCTACAGCTACA
>NW_011235409.1:0-548 GCF_000146605.3 Meleagris gallopavo | reverse complement strand
ATTCCCCCATTCCGATCCCTAGAGTCTCCTACCAGCCCCCATCCCTTCGTTGACTCCCAGGGTCCCGTGTCCTCCTGTCACGGAGTTAACTAGATCAATCTACGCCTGTGACAGGGGCGGTAGGCTCCCTGCCCTCCCTCCCCAGCCCACAAAATGGCAAGGAAGGAGGAAACAAAAAACTGCGGCAAAAATCTATGGAGGAAAACTTATTTACTAATTATGATATCGGAATGCAAGATAACACAATATAATACAATCTAGTTGAAATTGAGACTAATAAATCAAATAAAACAGGAGAGAGAGAGAGTTCCCGACACCGATTCAAACCTGAAAAGCTTGGAACGGCCAGGAAAGCACCTTCCAGCACCCACTGCCAGGCAGTAAGAGACCGCCCCACCCGGAAGGGCCAGATCCCATGACTTCTGTAACGTATAGGGATAGGTGCCTGGAATTGGAGCATTAACACTTAAACTCCCAGTACACTACATGATGTTTTGATGCAGAATACTGAGAACCAAAAAGCAAAAAAAACAATAAAACCAATGACA
>NW_011235408.1:0-589 GCF_000146605.3 Meleagris gallopavo | reverse complement strand
GATACTGATAGCTGATAACTCAAATCAGACCATACCCAGAGATTGATGCTATCTTTTTTTTTTGTATATTTTAACAATACAAAAGAAAAAGAAAGAAAAAGAAATAAGAAGAAAGAGAATTCATGAATTCATGCAGAAGAATTTAAAAAGAGAAACAAAACACTCCTCCAAGCATTTCATTTTAGTAATAGAAAAAAGATCTGTCCAAGGTGAAATCTCTTTCCCACGGAAAACTTCTGAGGAAGTTCGATCTTTTTAACATATAAGTGTAACTAACAATTATTGTTTCCACTTAATGTTTTGTATAGTGTTCCACATTCGTGTTTTCTGAAGAAACGGTCCTGTAGATAAGGCAGATTCCAATACATATGACATTTTAAGGGTTGGGTTTAGGACTTAGGACGATGAAGTGGAATGACATTTAATTACTGATGTGCAGCCATTCAGTTCAGCTAATTATGATCCCTGGAGTTTAGTCATCATATGTAATTAACTTCTACTTTCATAAAAGCTTAATGTGCTGCAAAAGTAGCAATGGTGTGAATATTACCCTTCAGGATTACTGATAGAATTCAGAATGAATTCTAAA
>NW_011235407.1:0-441 GCF_000146605.3 Meleagris gallopavo | reverse complement strand
GAAAAGCCTGCCTCCCTAAGAACCAACCTAAACCTCCCCTGTCTCAACTTGAAAACCATATCCCCCTTGTCCTATCGCTATCCACCCTCCTAAACAGCCGTTGCCCCCTCCTGCTTATGCGCTCCCTTCGAGTCTTGGAAGGCTGTCATGAGCTATCTCCAGAGCTTTCTCTCTCCCACAGAAACAATCCCAGTTCCCTCAACATTTCTTTCTAAGAGAGGTGCTCCAGCCCTCTGATCATCTTCGTGGCTCTTCTCTGGACCTGCTCCAAAAGCTCCACATCATTCCCGTGCTGGAGCCCCAGGCCTGGACGCTGTGCTGCACATGGGGCCGCACCAGAGCCAAGTCGAGGGGGACAATCACCTCCCTCTCCCTGCTGGTCGCTCCTCTTTGAATGCAGCCCAGGATCTAGTTGGCCTTCTGGGCTGCAAGTGCACACTA
>NW_011235406.1:0-464 GCF_000146605.3 Meleagris gallopavo | reverse complement strand
CGATGGTGGATGTGCTGGCCCTTTCAAGGTGAGCCTGGCTCAGACTCTGAGCAACTTGATCTAGCTGTGGATGGTCAGCATGGGGGAGTCGGATCACATCGCAAACCTACCTGCATACAAGCAGCGCACCAACATGGGGTGCATGATGTTCATTACCTGCTGGACAGATCTCACACCACTGACTGGAGGAGCCCAGGCAATCCTTCAACTCCATCAGGCTGCAAAATGAAATCAGAAGAGACGCAGAACAGAATTTAAAACACAACAAGGATGCACACAATGCCCTTAAAAAACACCCACCGCATGGATGCAATTAGCACATAGCCCTATTAATTACAGCCATCCAGCTTGAGATCCTCCAGAAAAGCAGAGCTCACAGCTCTGAAAGAAAGCAGGAATCACTCACCCCATTCTAAGGGCTTACCCCACACCCCAAAGGAAGCAGTCTCCAGATTCAGATGCTG
>NW_011235405.1:0-473 GCF_000146605.3 Meleagris gallopavo | reverse complement strand
AGTCCCACAGACCCCTTCCCATCCCACACTGCCATGGGAGATCAGGTTCTGGACCACCTGAGGCCCCAAACCATCCAGGAGGTCCTTGGGTCCTGATGAGATGAGTCCCAGAGTTCCGAGGGAATTCACCGCTGCAGTCACCGAGCCACTCTCCATGGTATTTCACAAGTCGAGGCAGTCAGGTCAAGTCCCTGGTGAGGAGAAAAAAGGTGACAGCACACCTCTTAGGAAGGATACAAAGTGTGACGCGGGGAACTACCAGCATGTCAGTCTCACCTCTGTGCTGGTCACGGATCATGGAGCAGATCATCCTGCAAGTGACTCTCAAGCACACATTCCAGTGCGTCACCACCCTGTGCGTGAAAAGCTGCCTCCTAATAACCAACCTAAACCTCCCCTGTCTCACTTCAAAACCATTTCCCCTTGTCCTATCGCTATCCACCCTCCTCAACAGCCGTTGCCCCCTCCTGCTT
>NW_011235404.1:0-430 GCF_000146605.3 Meleagris gallopavo | reverse complement strand
TGGTCCAGAACCTGATCTCCCATGGCAGTGTGGGGATGGGAAGGGGTGTGTGGGACTGAGGAAGCAATAGCAGTCCCCAACCTCACCAAAGCAAAGATGAGGGCTGTGCATAATGAGCAGTTATCAGACAAGATGGAAGCCAAAATGTTGTTGGGTACCTGAGCCTTCTCTGGTGGTAAGCAACATGGTGCACAGAGTGCAGCCATGTGCTCCGAGCAAGGAGCACAGGTTTGTGCAAGAGGCACGGATGCAGGGCAGTGCCTTCATGACTGTATTGTGTCCAACAGGTGGCAGCAGAGCTGCGGTGCTCCCAAGTGCCGTAACAACTGCATGGAGAGATGTGTTGGTCTTGGTGGAAACAGCAAGGAAGTGGAATGTGCATTTCCCGGAATGCCCCGGAACCTCACTTTGCTGACTGGTCATTGTCTGC
>NW_011235403.1:0-477 GCF_000146605.3 Meleagris gallopavo | reverse complement strand
TGCGCTCATGCCGTGTCATTTCCAGGAACGGGACAAACGGCCTCAGCTTCCACGGGAACAGAGTGATTTCCACAAAGCGCTTCTGTCCATCTGGCAGCCTGTGTGTCAAAATGGTGACCAAAGGTGGCGCTGAAGGCACCTGCGATGACAACAACATCTTCTACTGGGTGGACACCAACCTCTCCCAGATCATCACCTCCATCACCATCATTTTCTAGCAGTCATAAAATCAATAAAATCATCATTCCTACAGCCTGTGTCAGTATGGTAGCAGTGGGTTTGGGACAGTGGCAGCACTAAAGGCATTGGTGCAGGAGAGTGCTGCTGTACGGGGATTGGGGGCATGTTCCCGGGGAGGAGGAAGGGCGCTGGGCCGGGATAAAAGAGGCCTCGGTGGCTGTGAAGTGTCCAGAGACAGCCATGCCCCAGGGGAGAGAGCACATTTTGAGCGGGAACCTACGTCCCTGTGAGGTAATG
>NW_011235402.1:0-433 GCF_000146605.3 Meleagris gallopavo | reverse complement strand
CTGACTCATTGCTCACCTCAGGTGATTAATCAGAGGTTCAGCCGTGATCAGCAGCCCCATACAACACCCTCACAAAAGGCAGCAAGAACCTGAGGGCCAGGAAACTCACTCACTCTCATAATCTGTACTTCTGTCAGATTAACTTGGAGTTCTTCAGAGAAATCACAGAATAGCAGTTGCAGGCATCAGGGATGTCCTTTCCTATCACATCTTCACCTCTGTTTCCAGTGTGAAACAAAAGGGAAAGAAACAAAAGGGAGAGGAGAGCAGCGAGTTTCAGGTGAAAACTGGCCCTGTCTTGAGTGAGATCTGGATTGTTTTGGACAATGTCAATGAGTCTGTGAGCACCTCAGAAAGACAGCTGCCTGTGATGATCCAAGTTGGAAAGTTCAACTACACAATTGCCACAACAGATCACCAACAGATTAGTTCA
>NW_011235401.1:0-349 GCF_000146605.3 Meleagris gallopavo | reverse complement strand
CTCTCCAGATATCATCAGAATTAAGAGACCCTCAACATTTCAAAATTTAGTCACGTAGTTTCCTACTTGAAGTCCATAAATGGTGTTAATTTAATGGACATTTCAGATAAAGAGGGATCACAAACACTTCTTACACGTGAACGGAACTCTTCTTGTATTCTGCAGTATTTTTTTTTTTAAGTTGCACTCTTGTACTTACAATTAACACACGACCAATGTCATAATTTTCTTGCTCCTCAGCAGTGAGCTTTGTTCCATACCAAAATGCAAGTGCATAGGATCCAAAATAAGAAATTGGGAAACACCCAGAGATGTGTTGGTAGTAATGGATTTTTTCACTCCAACACGT
>NW_011235400.1:0-481 GCF_000146605.3 Meleagris gallopavo | reverse complement strand
CCAGCATCAATTCCTAATTCCATTACAACCAGTTTGCTAAAGAACAGTAACTTGTCATTTACAGAATGACTATTCCTCAGACACATTTAAATCAGAGAAAAGGAAAAAAAAAAAAAGAAATAAATTCAGAGAACAGACATGAACTGAGATCCAAACTCTTCCTAAATCTTTTCTGAACTGCCTTTTATTGCCCAGATGAAAGGAATTTACAGTTTGAAATGATAAGAAATACAAACCACCTTCTTAATACATACGCCAAAACATTTACTTTTCTTTTTAATGCCACTTTAATTTCTGGTAAAATTCCAAACCAAGGGTTTATATTTCATGATATTGTCAACTTTGCATAAAACTACTGGTAATACTCATGACTTATATAGCCTCAGGGAAACTATTGATTTTTTCCCCTTCATAAATCTGAAAATGCTCTGTCTCTTCCCAGGGGACCCATTATATTTATTGGTATCTATCCCAAAACAAC
>NW_011235399.1:0-479 GCF_000146605.3 Meleagris gallopavo | reverse complement strand
TTGGAGCACCGCAGCTCTGCTGCCACCTGTTGGACACAATACAGTCATGAAGCACTGCCTGCATCCGGGCCTCTTGCACAAACCTGTGCTCCTTGCTCGAGCACATGGCTGCACTCTGTGCACCATGTTGCTTACCACCAGAGAAGGCTCAGGTACCCAACACCATTTTGGCTTCCATCTTGTCTGAGAACTGCTCATTATGCACAGCCCTCATCTTTGCTTTGGTGAGGTGGGGACTGCCATTGCTTCCTCAGTCCCACAGACCCCTTCCCATCCCACACTGCCATGGGAGATCAGGTTCTGGACCACCTGAGGACCCAAACATCCACGAGTCTTTGGGTCCTGACGAGATGAGTCCCAGAGTTCCGAGGGAATTCACCGCTGCAGTCACCGAGCCACTCTCCATGGTATTTCAGAAGTCGAGGCCGTCAGGTCAAGTCCCTGCTGAGGAGAAAAAAGGTGACAGCACACCTCTTAGG
>NW_011235398.1:0-475 GCF_000146605.3 Meleagris gallopavo | reverse complement strand
TTTTAATCATATGCCACTTTGCAGGCCACAGCGCAAGCATCTTGCTGCAGCACACAAGCTTAAAAAAAAAACAAAAGTGATCCCTGCATACAGTTTCAAACAAGTATGAGAAAAAGGGAAGACTATCAACCCCACTTCAAAAGGGAACTGCAGTAATTCAGCTGGCCGCGATCAAGTCTGGGGGAAGGCTGGCTGTTGATTTACTACAATACGATGAAAGAGGATGGGAGCTAGAAGTTTGGCATCTCCACCACTGCAGGCTTCCCACTGCAGTTCATTATCTGTCGTGGGCGTATTGTTCCAACAGTGAAGGTTGTATCAGGTCAAAGACTGAAACAGTAGGCCACATTATGGTATCCTGAATTCGCATTTGCTTTGCTTTTGTAGATTTGTAATAGGTAGGTTACATAGAGAGTTCATCACAATTAAATATTTTTGTGCCCTTATGAACATGAAAAGGTGACACAGAACTATC
>NW_011235397.1:0-472 GCF_000146605.3 Meleagris gallopavo | reverse complement strand
TTTCTCTTCGTTACTATGCAGGAATTTTTAGGACTATACTTGGTTATTCTGTGACTATATTGAACAGGTTTTAGTGTGTTTTCATTTTGGACTTCATGTATTGAGAATACATTCTGTTCTGCTTGTCTGAATTACCAGAATTAAATATATACGTATATATTTCAGCTTTTGCACATGGAAGCTGCTGCCTCTGTATTCCCAGCTTGGAAAGAAGCCTCTGGGACTACACCCTTGCATTGTCCTTTTTCTTTTCTTTTTTTTTGTCTATCATTTAATATGCCGAACAAATGGCATAACTTCTTTGGAAAACATTTTCTAATAAAATTCCTGCAACTTTGTGAAAAAATAGAACAGCAGAGGCAACAGGAGGTGCCTGGGAAAAAGATATATTAATAGAAGAAGTACGGAGTGACGGTTCCCTCAATGTTTTCCCAGCCTGTGCTAAATCACAGCTTGTAAAGTAAGAAGAGAC
>NW_011235396.1:0-544 GCF_000146605.3 Meleagris gallopavo | reverse complement strand
CTGCTGCCCCCTTGGACTTCCAGAGGGCAGACCTTGGCCTCTTTCGGACCGTGGTTGAGAGGGTCCCTTAGGAGGCAGTTCTGGAGCGCACAGGAGCCCAGGAAGGCGGGGAATGCTTTTAAGGGAGTTATTTTAAAAGTGCAGGAGCTGACCATCACTAAGTCACGCAAGACAAGTTGACGGGCAAGGAGGCCGGTCAGGCTGAACAGAGGCCTTTGGCTGGAACGCGGGAACAAAAGTAAAGTTTATGGTATTTGGAAGAATGGGCAAGCAACTTATGACCATTACGAGTACGTAGTGCAGCCATTCAGGGAGAAAATTAGAAAAGCCAAGGCCCAGCTAGAACGGAGCTTGGCCGCTAAGGTGAAGAACATCAGTAAATATTTCTATAAATACATCAACAGCAAGAGGAAGCCTAGGCAGAATCTCCATCCCCTGTTGGATGATGCTGAGGGCAACATGGTGACCAAGGATCAGGATAAGGCTGAAGTACTTAATGCCTTCTGTATGATTACAAATGTACAGATAGCAGAGTGGCGTGGTT
>NW_011235395.1:0-530 GCF_000146605.3 Meleagris gallopavo | reverse complement strand
TTTTATTTAGTCATAATCCATTAGTAAATATATTTCATCTATAATACCAAAATAGTAATATTTAGTAAAAATAGTTAGTTAAAAATAAATAAGTAAAAAAAAACAAACAAAAAACAAACAACAATAAGCACTGTATTTGAATTGATAATTCCTTTCTCAACCATTAATGTCAACTGCAAGGTGGACCTATAAATTAGTATATATATATTGAATCCTGAATCAATAATGGAACAAAAATTAGGAAGCTTTAACATTAAAAAATACTGAAATTATATATTAAATTCTTCTATTCAGCATTTTATGATTCATATGATGATGTTAATTGCATCTGGCATAACACTTGTAATTAAAAGTTTTTAAATGTTGTTATTTATTTTAAAGTTTTCATCATATTATATTTAGAACTCATTTGCTCTCTTTTAGAGACAAAAACAGAACAGTGATTAGTTTTGTGCACTTTTCCTTATTACACTGTAAGAAAAATTATTTTTCATATCATATATAACTTTTATTTCATCAGAAAAGATGTA
>NW_011235394.1:0-443 GCF_000146605.3 Meleagris gallopavo | reverse complement strand
GGAATGGGTAAACGCTGGCGGCTGTGCATCGCCTACTGCTGGGCAGACATGACCAGTCAGCAAAGTGAGGTTCCCGGGGCATGCCGGGAAATGCACATTCCACTTCCTTGCTGTTTCCACCGAGACCAACACATCTCTCCGTGCAGTTGTTACAGCACTTGGGAGCACCGCAGCTCTGCTGCCACCTGTTGGACACAATACAGTCATGAAGGCACTGCCCTGCATCCGGGCCTCTTGCACAAACCTGTGCTCCTTGCTCGGAGCACATGGCTGCACTCTGTGCACGATGTTGCTTACCACCAGAGAAGGCTCAGGTACCCAACACCATTTTGGCTTCCATCTTGTCTGATAACTGCTCATTATGCACAGCCCTCATCTTTGCTTCGCTTTGGTGAGGTGGGGACTGCCATTGCTTCCTCAGTCCCACAGACCCCTTCCCATCC
>NW_011235393.1:0-511 GCF_000146605.3 Meleagris gallopavo | reverse complement strand
CAGCTGTAACTCCTTTCTCTCCCTGAGAAACAGAAGATCTGTGCCTCTCTTCCAGTGTTAGAAAAGACCCGAGGCACAGTGAAAGGAGTCAGATAGTGTTTCTTCTGCTGCATGTTTTCTTCCTCACAAAGTGCAAACAGTCACGTCTTGGAGGTTTTGAGAATAATTCTCTGAATTTTAGTGACAACAGCTTCTGTTAAAGCCTTCATTCTTACTTTCACATTTTGAATTTTAACTTCTGCCTGAGTGCCTTCTGGACTCTCATCTTCAGCACTGCTGCCAGTGCCCCAGGCAGATGCAGAAGGAGCCTGCAGAGGTTGTGCTGTAGTTTTCTCCCCAGGAGTTGGTTGATTTTCCAAAGTAGTCACACGTTCACTTTCCAATTCAGTCTCACCTTCGATGCCTACTGCAAAGAACAAAAAGTAGTGGAAAACAGATGATGAGGTAGCTTAATATGGAGACAATTTTGGCACCCACGTTATAATTTAACCTAATGTATACTCAACGAATA
>NW_011235392.1:0-492 GCF_000146605.3 Meleagris gallopavo | reverse complement strand
ATAACCACCTAAACCTCCCCTGTCTCACTTGAAACCATTTCCCCCTTGTCCTATCGCCTATCCACCCTCCTAAACAGCCGTTGCCCCCTCCTGCTTATGCGCTCCCTTCGAGTCTTGGAAGGCTGTCATGAGCTATCTCCAGAGCTTTCTCTTCTCCCACACAAACAATCCCAGTTCCCTCAACATTTCTTTCTAAGAGAGGTGCTCCAGCCCTCTGATCATCTTCGTGGCCCTTCTCTGGACCTGCTCCAAAAGCTGCACATCATTCCTGTGCTGGAGCCCCAGGCCTGGACGCAGTGCTGCACATGGGGCCGCACCAGAGCCGAGTAGAGGGGGACAATCACCTCCCTCTCCCTGCTGGTCGCTCCTCTTTGAATGCAGCCCAGGATACAGTTGGCCTTCTGGGCTGCAAGTGCACACTACTGGCTTATGTCCAGCTCTTTGTCCACCAGGATCCCCGAGTCCTCCGCAGGGCTGCTCCCAAGGGCTTCT
>NW_011235391.1:0-491 GCF_000146605.3 Meleagris gallopavo | reverse complement strand
ATAGCCAATGTCACTCTGGTACTTACAAAAAGGGCAAGAAGGAAGGATCCGGGTAATTATAGGCCTGTCAGCCTCACCTCTGTCCCCTGGAAAGGCAATGGAACAGCTTGTGCTGGATACCATCTCCAGACAACTGGGAGAAAAGGAGGTTATCAGGAGTAGTCAGCATGGGTTCACCAAGGGGAGGTCGTGCTCAACCAACCTGGTGGCCTTCTATGATGCTGTCACATGCTGGGTGGATGGGGGAAGAGCGGTAGATGTAATCTATCTTGATTTTTAGAAAGGCATTTGATACTGTCTCCCACGACATCCTTATAACAAAGCTGAGGAAGTGTGGGACAGACGAGTGGACAGTGAGGTGGGTTGAGAACTGGCTGAGTGGCAGAACGCAGAGGGTCGTTGTTGGTGGTGCAGAGTCTGGCTGGAGACCTGTAACCAGTGGTGTCCCCCAGGGGTCTGTGCTGGTTCTGGTCTTGTTCAACATCTTCATC
>NW_011235390.1:0-483 GCF_000146605.3 Meleagris gallopavo | reverse complement strand
CTGCTATTTTAATTCGTTTTTTTATTTTTTATTTTTTAACTTTTTCGTTATTTTATTTTATTTTTCTATTTATTTCTTTTATCTATTTTCGTTTATGCGTCCACGTGTTTGTCTGTTTGTTTATAATTTCGTTATTTGTTCATTTCTAATTTTTTTATTTTTTATTTATTTTACGTGCCCGCGTATTTGTCTCTTTGTTTTTTAAATGTTGTTTTATTGTTACTTATTGTTGTTATTTATTTATTTATTTGCTTGCTTATTTATCGGCTCGCTCGCTCGCTCGCTCGCTCATTTATTTATTTATTTATTCATTCATTCATTCATTCATTCATTCATTCATTCATTCATTCATTCATTCATTCCTCGTGTTTTATTTCTTATCGATTTTTCCCCTTTTTAATTTTCGTTTTATCGATCTTTAGGTGTTCCGTCCCCGTCCCCGCCCCGCCCCGTCCCGTCCCGTCCCGTCCCGTCCCCGGTTTC
>NW_011235389.1:0-457 GCF_000146605.3 Meleagris gallopavo | reverse complement strand
AAAACTACAGCAGTTTACACAACGGGCTGACACACAAGGGCTCTCTCTAGATACAAACTGCAACAGAGGGCATAAGGACACTGTGAAACCAACACTCATATCAGATCTGTGCCTCTGCTCTGCTCCCAGTAGGAGCATGATGTTTTTACTCCCCCTTTTCAGAGGAAGATCCTTCTTCAACGATAACAAAATCCAGCTTAACTGCAGAACATAGGATAGAATAGTAATAATTATCTGACATTGTCTGTAGTGAAAGAATTCTAAGCACGAGATAATGAAGGGTGTCTGAGTTTCAGCTGGGCTGGAATTGTTTTCTTCAGTGTCTGATATGGTACTACAGGTTTTTTGTTCTAGATTGCACACTGATGCTTGGAGTTACTGCTAGGCAGTGCTGTACAGAGCCAAAGTCATTCTCAGCTGAGAGCCCAAGGAAGTGAGAGGGAACAGAATTAGAACA
>NW_011235388.1:0-496 GCF_000146605.3 Meleagris gallopavo | reverse complement strand
GGTGCTCCCAAGTGCCGTAACAACTGCCCGGAGAGATGGTGTTGGTCTCTGTGGAAACAGCAAGGAAGTGGAATCTGCATTTCCCGGCGTGCCCCGGAACCTCACTTTGCTGACTGGTCATTGTCTGCCCAGCAGGTAAGGGTGATGCACACCCGCCAGCGTTTACCCATTCCAGAGCCCGGCACAATAGGGTTCCCCCAGAGCTCTGAATTGCGCTTCATGGTACCCAGAAGGCTGCCTATCCTCTTTGTTCTGTGTCTTGCTTGTCTCTGGTCTTGCACTGTTTTCACTATTACGTTCTCTTGTCCTCCTACTGTTTGTGTCCTTGCCCCATTCTCTTGGCCTAATGTCCCCATGGCTTTGTGTTGCCACGTTCATGTCGGCATTCAGTTTTGGCGTTCCCTGCCGTATTGTCTGGGCCGTCATCCTTGGCATTTCCTTCCATGTTCTCTTGGCCCTTGCCTTTGCCTGGGCATTCCCTTGCCCTCCTGTTTTT
>NW_011235387.1:0-496 GCF_000146605.3 Meleagris gallopavo | reverse complement strand
GGGCTGGAGCACCTCTCTTAGAAAGAAATGTTGAGGGAACTGGGATTGTTTTGTGTGGGGAGAAGAGAAAGCTCTGGAGATAGCTCATGACAGCCTTCCAAGACTCGAAGGGAGCGCATAAGCAGGAGGGGGGCAACGGCTGTTTTAGGAGGGTGGATAGCGATAGGACAAGGGGAAATGGTTTTCAAGTGAGACAGGGGAGGTTTAGGTTGGTTATTAGGAGGCAGCTTTTCACGCACAGGGTGGTGACGCACTGGAATGTGTGCTTGAGAGTCACTTCCAGGATGATCTGCTCCATGATCCGTGACCAGCCCAGAGGTGAGACTGACATGCTGGTAGTTCCCCGCGTCACACTTTCTATCCTTCCTGAGAGGTGTGCTGTCACCTTTTTTCTCCTCAGCAGGGACTTGACCTGACTGCCTCGACTTCTGAAATACCATGGAGAGTGGCTCGGTGACTGCAGCGGTGAATTCCCTCGGAACTCTGGGACTCATCT
>NW_011235386.1:0-499 GCF_000146605.3 Meleagris gallopavo | reverse complement strand
GAGGAGAGAGAGCGTGACAGAAAGTGGGGAGCGATCCTTTCTGGCCCTGCCGGAGAAAAAAACCTACCCTACGGAGGTAGTGCAGGAGGCTGAATTCGCACGTTCTCGGCATCGGAATTGCACTGCTTCGCTCTCATGCGTAGAAAGCGGCACTCGCGCTGAACCGCTCCGGAGAGTTTGCCGACGCTGGTCGAGAAATCGCGCTTCTCCCCGAGTGCCGCTTTCAGCCGTCAGCAGCGCTCTCGTGTTTCTCACTTGCCGAGAACGGGCGACTTGTGCCTGCTGCTTTTCTCCGACGCGCGAGCGGTCTCGTGTCCGCACGTCGGAGAGGAGCGGTTTGCACTTCGCCTCGGGTACATGCAGAATGCACTAGGCCTAGCTGTGAATACGACGTTCCTCTGCCTTCATTTCGAGCGGCAATTCTTTTTTGGTGTTGTTCTCCATGGCTACGCTTGTGCATGCTCGGAGGAAAAGAGTGGAGAGCAAAACCCTCTCTAAT
>NW_011235385.1:0-440 GCF_000146605.3 Meleagris gallopavo | reverse complement strand
TGAAGCGCAATTCAGAGCTCTGGGGAACCCGTATTGTGCCGGGCGTCTGGAATGGTAACGCTGCGGGTGTGCATCGCCTTACCTGCTGGGCAGACAATGACCAGTCAGCAAAGTGAGGTTCCGGGGCATGCCGGGAAATGCACATTCCACTTCCTTGCTGTTTCCACCGAGACCAACACATCTCTCCGTGCACTTGTTACGGCACTTGGGAGCACCGCAGCTCTGCTGCCACCTGTTGGACACAATACAGTCATGAAGGCACTGCCCTGCATCCGAGCCTCTTGCACAAACCTGTGCTCCTTGCTCGGAGCACATGGCTGCACTCTGCGCACAATGTTGCTTACCACCAGAGAAGGCTCAGCTACCCAACACCATTTTTGCTTCCATCTTGTCTGAGAACTGCTCATTATGCACAGCCCTCATCTTTGCTTCGGTTTGGT
>NW_011235384.1:0-403 GCF_000146605.3 Meleagris gallopavo | reverse complement strand
AGTTCCCTCAACATTTCTTTCTAAGAGAGGTGCTCCCAGCCCTCTGATCGTCTTCGTGGCCCTTCTCTGGACCTGCTCCAAAAGCTCCACATCATTCCTGTGCTGGAGCCCCAGGCCTGGACGCAGTGCTGCACATGGGGCCGCACCAGAGCCGAGTCGAGGGGGACAATCACCTCCCTCTCCCTGCTGGTCGCTCCTCTTTGAATGCAGCCCAGGATACAGTTGGCCTTCTGGGCTGCAAGTGCACACTACTGGCTTATGTCCAGCTCTTTGTCCACCAGGATCCCCGAGTCCTCCGCAGGGCTGCTCCCAAGGGCTTCTACGCCCAGTTGGTACAAGCATCTGGGTTTCCCCTTCATCAGGGACATCAACAGTGGGGTTGAGTGCACCCTAAGGACACCAA
>NW_011235383.1:0-574 GCF_000146605.3 Meleagris gallopavo | reverse complement strand
ATCGTTCCTGGGTGTAGTGGGTTTTTGGAGAATGCATGTTCCAAACTACAGCCTCATTGTAAGCCCCCTTTATCAGGTGACACGGAAGAAGAATGATTTTTATGTGGGGGTCCTGAGCAGCAGCAGGCTTTTGAGCAGATTAAACAAGAGATAGCCCGTGCCGTGGCCCTGGGGCCAGTACGGATGGAACAGGATGCGAAGAACATCCTCTACACTGCTGCTGGAGAGAAAGGTCCCACTTGGAGTTTGTGGCAAAGAGCCTCAGGAGAGACCCGAGGCCGACCCCTGGGATTCTGGAGTCGGGCGTACAGAGGGTCTGAAGAGTGCTACACTCCAACTGAGAAGGAGATCTTAGCCGCGTATGAGGGGGTTCGGGCTGCTTCCGAAGTAATCGGTACAGAAACACAGCTCCTTCTGGCACCTCGACTGCCAGTGCTGAACTGGATGTTCAAGGGAAAGGGTCCCTCCACCCATCATGCTACTGATGCCACTTGGAGTAAGTGGATTGCGCTGATTACGCAGCGAGCGCGGATGGGGAATCTCAACCGTCCAGGAATCCTAGAGGTGATCATGG
>NW_011235382.1:0-418 GCF_000146605.3 Meleagris gallopavo | reverse complement strand
TTGAAGGCTACAAAGTGCCAAGGCAGTGAGGTGCCAGAATGTGCGAGCCCGTCTCTTTCCGTTAACTCCACGGTGGTCTTCTGCACGTCCCACTGGAAATGTCATTCACTCAGAAGCTTCCTAGTCCAATTTCCTTTGTCTGCTTCTATGGCACCCATGTTTCTGCAGTTTCGCTGTTGGCAAACAATTCATCTTTGTCTTGCCTTGTAGCAAGAAGACAGCGACGAAAAGAGAGGGGCATGGAACTGAAGAAGGCCTCTCTGAGAGCTGCTGCTGCACGTGCAGAGGTGAGTCCTTGGTGAGCACAGGCACGGCTCCTGTTGTTCTCAGGGCTGCCGTCTGTCAGACATGACAGAGATTTCCCGAGGGAAGTGCTGTCCCATTGCTACCCTCGCTCTGTCTCTTTCCAGTCCTCCGC
>NW_011235381.1:0-420 GCF_000146605.3 Meleagris gallopavo | reverse complement strand
CAGAAGAGACGCAGAACATCATTTAAACACAACAAGGATGCACACAATGCCTTAAAAACACCACCGCATGGATGCAATTAGCACATAGCCCTATGAATTACAGCCATCCAGCTTGAGATCCTCCAGAAAAGCAGAGCTCACAGATCTGAAATCAAGCAGGAATCACTCACCCCATTCTAAGGGCTCTCCTCACACCCCAAAGGAAGCAGTCTCCAGATTCAGATGCTGCTCTTACACCTAGCAGCCCTTCAGCGCACTTGGGATCCCCCAAAAACAGAAGATCACAGCCCTGAAAGAAAAAAAGAAACCACTTACCCCATTCCAAGGACCAATACTCCCCCACACTCTCAAGTGAAGGAAGCAGCTTCCAGGTCCAAATACCTACCAGCCCTTAAGTACGCTCAGGGTTCCCTGCTAAAA
>NW_011235380.1:0-476 GCF_000146605.3 Meleagris gallopavo | reverse complement strand
AACCCCACTGTTGATGCCCTGATGAGGGGAAACCCAGATGGCTTGTACAAACTGGGCGTAGAAGCCCTTGGGAGCAGCCCTGCGGAGGACTCGGGGATCCTGGTGGACAAAGAGCTGGACATAAGCCAGTAGTGTGCACTTGCAGCCCAGAAGGGCCAACTGGTATCCTGGGCTGCATTCAAAGAGGAGCGACCAGTAGGGAGAGGGAGGTGATTGTCCCCCTCGACTCGGCTCTGGTGTTGCGGCCCCATGTGCAGCACTGCGTCCAGGCCTGGGGGCTCCAGCACGGGAATGATGTGGAGCTTTTGGAGCAGGTCCAGAGAAGGGCCACGAAGATGATCAGAGGGCTGGAGCACCTCTCTTAGAAAGAAATGTTGAGGGAACTGGGTTTTCTGTGATTGTTTCTGTGGGAGAAGAGAAAGCTCTGGAGATAGCTCATGACAGCCTTCCAAGACTCGAAGGGAGCGCATAAGCAG
>NW_011235379.1:0-552 GCF_000146605.3 Meleagris gallopavo | reverse complement strand
CTGAGAACTCTGCATCACTGCCAAGGCATCCAGGACTGATACAGCAGGAGGATTATAAGCATCATAAAGGTGCTATTTTTGCCCCTAATAAATGGCACCAGCCTAAACACAAGGAAGGGGCTGGGGATTTAGGGCAACGATTGTCTGCACCATGTTGATTCTTCCTAGAGGAGCTACTGCCTTCAAGAAGGGGAGGTGGGGGGCAACACAGGAGCTTTTCTTGCTCTAGGAGAAATTTCCCAGAGAAAGGTCAGGACTTTGACAGCTTTGTCCTTCTTTCACACTTTAAGAGCCATTGCCGAGGGCCACTCAGCTTTCCTTGTGTTTTCTTCATCTCTAAAAGGACAGAAAGGCTACGGCTATCCTTAAATATCTTGAGCCCAAAGCACTGTCTGGCACAGTTTCTTTGTCCTCTGAGCCCTGAATGAAACTTCTATCACTGGCACATCCAAAGAGGAACAGCAGTGGGCAACCCCAGCTGTCTCATCACAGTGTGGTTAAACACACAGTTGCACACTGATTTTTTCTTCACGGATACTGCCTGCTTGGCCC
>NW_011235378.1:0-478 GCF_000146605.3 Meleagris gallopavo | reverse complement strand
AGCTCCCTGAAGTTCATTTTGCAGAGGGAGCTCACGCTGCAAATGTCACAGCCATAGCTGTCCTGGGCTAGGTCAGGAATCTGCTCGGAGTCGAAATCCAACGGGCTGGAGAGAAAGGACACAACAATGGGCAGAGGGGGTTGAAAAAAGAGGAAAAACTACAAAGTGAAAAAGCAATACAAAATACAGTCAAGAAAGGAAGGGTTCCTGACTTACAGGAAAAACAAACACTTGGTCACCAACACCGCGTGAGCCGTGCCAGATGAGACGTTTCCAAAAGGAGACCTTTCTTTTTGCCAAGGCATTTGCAGTTACCCTGACAACTGGCTGCCCAGTCTACAATCACACACCAGGATCCCAAAGCAGCAAGGAGAAGCAGGGGCCGCTCAGAAGGGCTCTGCAAACAAGAGGGAACTGGAATGAGAGCTGACAGAGGTGACACCGCAGTCCCACAGCCTTCCAGCGCTCCATGCTGAAG
>NW_011235377.1:0-431 GCF_000146605.3 Meleagris gallopavo | reverse complement strand
GTGCCCTGATCACTTAGCATACTTCTGATGTCTGATTTAATGTTGATGTTCAATAATATACACTTGCATTTGCCTTCAGAACCGTTGCTGACGTGGGCTCTGGTTCTGTGGGACAACTTCAAAATCTTCAGTACTTTTATTTTCCTTTCCAAACATGAAGGTTGTAAATAATTTCTAGACCTGACTTGCAATTGCTATTTTTCTTTTCTTTTTGGAGTTGGTCCAAAGTTCCAAGATAGAGGTCTGTAAATTCCTACCATGGCAGCAACCTTAATTTTGGCAAGTGAGTTCTTGAGATGAGTTGGGTTCTTTCCTCACAGTCTTGTCTTTTGCTTTCCCTTTGTGTTTTCCAGTATTTCAGTAGCCAGAGTTATTGGGATTTTCTCTGCCATATAATTTCATTCCTTGGTGACGTGCTGGCTCTGTTTCAG
>NW_011235376.1:0-613 GCF_000146605.3 Meleagris gallopavo | reverse complement strand
GATGGGCAGCAGCAGGGCACGGGCAGATGGAGGGGAATCGCCCTGGCTCACTGCGGCCAGAAGAGACTCCAGCAGGGGCAGTTCCCACGGAGGGGTGAAGCAGGGGCAGCAGGGCCTGCTGTGCAGGTGTGCAGATTGGCATAAAGATACCTCCCGTGCCAGGGCTCTTCTGCCCCCACATTGTTTGCAGCAGCATTTGGCAATCCCCCCCCAATAATGTTTATAATAGTTAGCTCAAAACTTCCAGACTGTTTTTAAATGTTGTTTTTAATTTCAAACACAACCTTGCAGCCAGTGCTGAAAATTTTTATCACTGGACTGTGAGCTACTCCTGGCAGTGAATTCTCTCTCTGTACCATTGGTTTGTAGCAGTTACTGTTACGTTTGCCTGGATATCCCTCTGGGCTCTCTGTAGGTGTCCTTTTCTGAAATCTTACTTCTCACTGGGGAAACACCCTCACACCTTTCCTCTTTGCTTTTGTGTATGGAACATACACAAATGTGTTTTATCCTCCTTTACATGAACTTTATGACAACCTTTGGGCTGTAATAGCCCTGACAACAAAACCACGACGTGCATTTTAAAGTGACGCTGCTGTGTTTTGTACCAATT
>NW_011235375.1:0-436 GCF_000146605.3 Meleagris gallopavo | reverse complement strand
TCCCGTTCAGCAACATCCAAGGCCAGTTGGACAGCCTTTACCTCTGCAAATTGGCTCGATTCTCCTTTTCCTTCAGTGGCCTCTGCAACTTGTCGTGTGGGGCTCCACACAGCGGCTTTCCATCTACGGTGTTTCCCCACAATACAACACGATCCATCTGTGAATAGGGCATATGTCTTCTCATTTTCGGGTAGTTCTATTATATGGTGGGGCCTCTTTAGCACGTGATATCTCTTCTGCTGGCGGTGTTCCAAACTTTTTGCCTTCAGGCCAGTCCATGATCACCTCTAGGATTCCTGGACGGTTGAGATTCCCCATCCGCGCTCGCTGCGTAATCAGCGCAATCCACTTACTCCAAGTGGCATCAGTAGCATGATGGGTGGAGGGACCCTTTCCCTTGAACATCCAGTTCAGCACTGGCAGTCGAGGTGCCAGA
>NW_011235374.1:0-389 GCF_000146605.3 Meleagris gallopavo | reverse complement strand
CTTTTTGTTAATTATTCCTAAATACTTCCGTGGCAGTATTTATGTTCAAAGTGTGTGATTAGTTTTAAAAATTGTAGAAATGTAGTTTCATTTGTAGAGGTTTATTTTAGATGTATTTTGTTATTGCCAGTAAACTACTACTAGTAATAAAGTTTGACGTATTTTCCTTTAGAGCTTTTATATGGCAATTGGGATTTAATTATCTTCAAGTAAGCTGTATGTAGTTATTAAACACTTTAGAACTTTAACACACGTTATGCAGCACCTTGTGCCTGACGGATACTGGAAGAGTGAATGAACCAGAAATAGTAATGCATTGCTTTGAGAACGAGAGTGAGTCAAGAACAGAGATAGCAAGGAAATTGGAAAGAACAATAGCAGCTGTTACT
>NW_011235373.1:0-352 GCF_000146605.3 Meleagris gallopavo | reverse complement strand
CAGTTAAATCATTTTCAGACCTGTGACTGAAGCCAAGTTTCTGAGCCAAAGCAGGAGAAGAAATCATTATCATAATGCCTGGGCATGGTACATTATTATTTGTTATTTTTTCCTTTTTTTTTTTTTTCCCCCTTTTTTCTTTTTCGTTTGTGTGTGTATGTATGTTCTTGCTGGTCTTTCCTTACATAGGAATCCATTTGTTTTGCTTTGATTTGAAACTTTCCTGTAAAAATTTTTTAAAATTGGCTGTTAAATCAAAGTCACATATGCACATCAAGCTTAGAGAGTTATAAGCCTTAGGATAAATGTAGTGATGCATATAACGAGAATTCCTCATGATGTACATTATTTG
>NW_011235372.1:0-429 GCF_000146605.3 Meleagris gallopavo | reverse complement strand
TGTTACCACCTTCCGGACCTGCTACTTCATGCTGGCAGACAAACTTCTTTGCTACTTTCCTCCCTGCCCCCAGTTGGAGGAAAGTCATCATCTCCACTTGACAGGCTGGAGCAGTAGCAAGTTGCACCTGTGAGTAAAAACAAGTCCCTTTTAATCCCCAGAGGGAAGAAAACCGCCCAAACAAAAAGGCTGCAGCGGGGCTCTCTCTGGACCCCTGTTGTCTCAGCACAGCTCACAGTCACTTACAGTGCACACAGCACCTACAAAAGCACCACGCTGCTACAAGGAAGGAAAACAAACCCACGACGCTCTGCAGGGCTCCGAGCTCTCAGTGGGTGACGCCTGCTCCGTGTACACAGCGTGCACACAAACTGCACCTCATCTCTTCCATTTATCCCCCCACCATTTCTGCAGGCATTTAGAGGCACT
>NW_011235371.1:0-390 GCF_000146605.3 Meleagris gallopavo | reverse complement strand
GGTATTACACCAGCACGTGGCATAGGAGAGCTCTGTAACTGTGGGAATGCGGTGTTGTTTCTGCAGTAAGAATAAGAAAAAAAAAAAAAATTAGATATGTTACAGCTTAATTCTTTAGATGAATTGCCCTTTTCAATATTCAGTGCAGAAACAACGCTTTCGCTTTCCACAAATTCCCCCCTCTTTTTCTTTTACAATGTTGATTTCTGCAATCCCTTTCTAAGGTACAATTCCAAAGACTTCTTCTTCACTTTCTTCGTTCTCCCTTCTTCTAATATCCTGAGAGAAGATAGTGAGGAAGACAATCTGAGTATATGGTTCTTAAGAAACTTATCTTTAGTCTCAAACTGCAGTACCTCATTTTTCCTTCCTAGATATGGTAACCCAAAT
>NW_011235370.1:0-343 GCF_000146605.3 Meleagris gallopavo | reverse complement strand
ATGATCTTCCCAGACATAGAGGTGAGACTCACGGGCTTGAGTTCCCCTGGGGTCCCTCCCTTTCCTCCCCTTTCTTGTAAATGGGAGTGACGTGACCTTTCTTCCAGTCATCCAGGAGCTCACTTGACAGCCATGACTTTTGAAATATGATGGAGAGCAGCTCAGCAACCACCTCAGCCAGCTCCCTCAGAATTCTGGGATGCGTGCCATCCGGCCCCATAGACTTGTACACATTCAGTCTCGTGAGGCAGGGGGGTAGGATTTTGTGGTTATGTGTGTGGGACCAAAATATATTTAGAAGAGGAGTGGGATTAGGACAATACTTATCAGACAGCCAAACTTC
>NW_011235369.1:0-368 GCF_000146605.3 Meleagris gallopavo | reverse complement strand
CATGTCCCTCAGCCATGTCATCCTCAGCCAAGGCTGCAGCTGAGCGGTGGGCACAACAGGTCTCTTCTGCTTTATAGGAGCTACTCAATATAATGTGATTATTAAAACTATCTTTCAGTCATCTCTTTTTTTCCTTCTTCTTTTTTTTTTTTTTTTGTTATTTATAGCATATATTCATCAGTAAATACACATATGGATATATATTTTGAAAAGAGAAGCTTTCCAGATCTAACCTTCACAGTATTGGTAGTGTTGGGAAAGAAAAAAAGAGAGCCTGCTTCACCCCAGAATAATGAATTCAATTCTGTTGTAATTAAGCAAACCACTTTTTTCAGAGCTGAAATTACACCTTAATTAGGTTTTAGAGT
>NW_011235368.1:0-433 GCF_000146605.3 Meleagris gallopavo | reverse complement strand
CCACAAGCATTTGGTCTGAAAACAAGATACTCAAGAAGGCTACTTTTATTTTTAAGAATTTGCCATGCATTAAAAAAAAGCAAACAACAACAACAAAAAAAAAAACACAACAAAAACCCAAACTGTTTAATTGCTATGCTATTTTCAAAGCAAAAAGGCTGGCAGAATACTTGAAGGTTATAAACTCGTAAAGTAAAATATAAAAAATATGAACCTTTTTTTTTTTTTTTTCCTAGATGCAATTTGGAATCAAAGGAAGTTTGGTGTATGACTTGTTTGATTAGTCACGAATGTCTTCTGCAAGACATTAAGTCATGCAGTTGTTTGGAAACTTTATTAAATCTGTTACTACAGTTCTGTGCTCTGTTCTCCAGTAACGTCTTCCCCTCCCCACACTCCGTTTCTTTTGTCCTTCCCTCATGGCCAGCTGCCA
>NW_011235367.1:0-550 GCF_000146605.3 Meleagris gallopavo | reverse complement strand
GGGGAAGGGAGGGAGGCCCTGAGGCACGGCGGCTCACACTCCCTCGGTCTGTTTCGTCCCTCTGATTATTACTGCTGACTGGAGTCAGGCCGGCAGCCATGAAGTCGCCGAGAGAAGCCTGTGGGCTGTCAAACGGGACTTTGAGGCACTGGCGTGGTGTCACGGCTCCAGCCCGGTGCAGCCCGGTGCTGTGACTAAGGGGGTGGAGGGACAAACGAACCCATGAACCAGGAAAGGGGGAAGAGAGGTAGTGAAAAGATAGGGAGATGGGCCTAACAACAAAACAGCGGCAACGAGCTCAGGGAGAAAATACTACTTTTCTAAGGAGGACAGCGGAATGCAAGATTCAGAAAACAGATGAGGTTTTCCAAAAGCAAGTGTCGAGTCTTGCACCTTGGAAGGAATAGCCGCAACTATCAGTACAGGTTGGGACACGACCTGCTGGACAGGAGCTCTGCGGTGCGCAACCTGGAGGTCCAGGTGGACAACAGGTTGGCCATGGGCCAGCAGGGTGCCCTGGTGGCCAAGAAGGCCAATGGGATCCTACAGG
>NW_011235366.1:0-551 GCF_000146605.3 Meleagris gallopavo | reverse complement strand
CTCTCAATGTACTATTACTCGTTTTCCTTTAGTGGCCGTCGCCTGAATCGATCTTCAAGCAGGTGATGCGGAAACAAGTCCTGTTCCAAAGGGCTCTACCTGTAACGTTGAAGGCCCGTTGTCAGAAAGTTGCTTCGTTTTGGCTGGAAGTCGTTGATTCCTTGTTGGAACGCCCAATAAATGACCCGGCATCCATCCTCTGCGTCACTGTTGTGACTCCATGGCTCCCGCGACCCTGCCGGGCAGGGAGTGCTTTGTTTGTGGGATCCCAGAGATTCGCTTTCCTCGCAGCCTTCCAAGAGGGATGAGACATTTCACACGGACATTGTGGGCAGTGTTGGAAATATCCAAATAATTTTTCCGGGATGGTTTCTCTGATAAAGCAGATTTTATTCGCAATTGCAATGGCGGGCCTCCCGCAAGCAGGACAGCACTCAGAAAACAGTGCTCCATCTTTTATCCCCTATTGCCCGACGCTGATCTCTTTCTGCCCTGGTTCCTCACTGGCTGAGTACTGCAGGTTCACACTCTTTCACGACGCTTCGCTCATC
>NW_011235365.1:0-416 GCF_000146605.3 Meleagris gallopavo | reverse complement strand
TTTTCAACTGTTGCAGGTACGTAAAACTCTCACTCAAACCAAATATGTGAATGGGGGAGCTTGTAAGATGCCTGTTCATTGTGATTAGAAAGGGTTTGCTTGGGAAAGTTCTTAAAAAAAAAAAATTACTGGCCAGCTCATATGGGCTTGGTTTATAGACAGATAAGTCTCTTGGCACAGCTGTATAAGACTTGCATAGGAGAGTGCAACAGATCACACCCTACTGAACAGCATTGCTGGCAAAAACAGCAGAGGTGTACAGATGATAAAAAAAAAAGGCTCTTTTCTGCCAAGACAGAATTACTGTATCCTAACTGGCAAATGCAGCATTCTGCTTACGAAGTCGCAGCCCACCTCTGTAAGCACTACTGTGTGTTACTCATATTGATAGACAGTAACAGTAATGTGTGTATACA
>NW_011235363.1:0-436 GCF_000146605.3 Meleagris gallopavo | reverse complement strand
CCTCAGACAATTACAGCCATGGGATTCCACTCAATACAATGAAAAGTAGTGAAAGTTTGGAAGTCTTCATTCTCACCAGCAAACCACGGGGCTGGGCTGGCTTTTGCTTTTTTTTTTTTTTAATTACCTACAGAGAAGGAGAAGAATTTAATGTAACAGCCAGCTACCAAAATTATTCCTGTGTTACAAGCAATGGAGGTTGAGCCTTGAAATGTGTTGGATTCCTGCATGGGTTGAGAAAGAGGGTGGGTTGTGCTTTACAGGTATCCGTGATTAATTCCTCTAGTTCTAAGTCAAAGTGTGTCAAGGAGCCTCAGCTCTGCTTCGTGTTAAGCGCTGAATACAGCATTTTTGGCTGAGCTCAGCAGGGAGATGGGAGCCATTCCCAATAAACAGACTCAGCTCCAGATTCTGATTTCAGAGAAATCCGAGGGTG
>NW_011235362.1:0-435 GCF_000146605.3 Meleagris gallopavo | reverse complement strand
TGGGAGAAACTACAGCACAACCTCTGCAGGCTCCTTCTGCATCTGCCGTGGGGCACTGGCAGCAGTGCTGAAGATGAGAGTCCAGAAGGCACTCAGGCAGAAGTTAAAAATTCAAACTGTGAAAGTAAGAATGAAGGCTTTAACAGAAGCTGTTGTCACTAAATTCAGAGAATTATTCTCAAACCTCCAGGACGTGACTGTTTGCACTTTGTGAGGAAGAAAACATGCAGCAGAAGAAACACTATCTGACTCCTTTCACTGTGCCTCGGGTCTTTTCTAACACTGGAAGAGAGGCACAGATCTTCTGTTTCTCAGGGAGAGAAAGGAGTTACAGCTGTATCCAAAAAACCTAGAATCGGCTTTGGCTAGTACAATTCCTCCTACAATATATGTATGAATTAATTGGTTTCAGAGAGAGATTTCAAAGAAAAAGGG
>NW_011235361.1:0-520 GCF_000146605.3 Meleagris gallopavo | reverse complement strand
CAGCGGCACAGGTTGCCAGAGACATGGTGGATGTGCTGGCCCTTTCAAGGTGAGCCTGGCTCAGACTCTGAGCAACTTGATCTAGCTGTGGATGGTCAGCATGGGGAGTCGGATCACATCGCAAACCTACCTGCATACAAGCAACGCACCAACATGGGTGCATGATGTTCATTACCTGCTGGACACATCTCACACCACTGACTGGAGGAGCCCAGGCAATACCTTCAACTCCATCAGGCTGCAAAATGAAATCAGAAGAGACGCAGAACATAATTTACAACACAACAAGGATGCACACAATGCCCTTAAAAAACACCCACCGCATGGATGCAATTAGCACATGAATTACAGCCATCCCGCTTGAGATCCTCCAGAAAAGCAGAGCTCACAGCTCTGAAATCAAGCAGGAATCACTCACCCCATTCTAAGGGCTCACCCCACACCCAAAGGAAGCAGTCTCCAGATTCACATGCTGCTCTTACACCTAGCAGCCCTTTCAGTGCACTTGCCATCCCCCAAA
>NW_011235360.1:0-414 GCF_000146605.3 Meleagris gallopavo | reverse complement strand
CTGCCCATCTGTAAAGTACGATAAGTTTTAGTAAAAAAGACATAGGGAACAGTAAATGAATATGTGCATTGAAAATTGTCCACACGATGCCAAACAAGTGTTAAAGGAGTTAAATGAGCTCCCATAGAGCTCTCTGACAAATATGAAGCAGTAGTGATGATGTAGCACTTAGAGGCCGATGTGAGGGTTGTCTGCCCCTGTAAAACTGTGAGTACAAAAGGTGAGCTATAATACAGTCACAGACAAGTGGGAGAGAGACTGTGTGTAACTGTAGCACTCATTCTTGGTAGTTAAAACACACAAACATTTGGCCTAGAGATGACAGAAGTGTAGAATGCTGAGAGTGGGAAGGGACCTGTGAAGGTACCACTGTTGGATTTGGGTGTTCTCAGCTCTCAGCTGACTTCATCCTGG
>NW_011235359.1:0-447 GCF_000146605.3 Meleagris gallopavo | reverse complement strand
ACTTGAGATAATGCCATTGGGTGGCCCTCCTGTGTTTCTAAAATTTGGCACCAGCCCTGGTGACTTTGGGCCAGAGGCCAAAAGGCTGCAACCGGTCCAGGAGCTTAAAGGCACAGCCCCAGTTAGAGGGCCCAGCCCCGGGCACGAGACCTGAAGCCACAGCCTGAGTGGCCAGCACCGACCCTGGGGATTAAAGCCCAGCCCCAGCCCCAGCCTGAGAGGCTGGCACGAGTCCTGGGCCTAAACCTGAAGCCACAGCACAAGCAGCCAGCACCAGCTTCGGGCCTAAAGCCACAGCCTGAGAGGCCGGTGCCGGCCCTGAAGTCTGAAGCTCTGGCCAGAGAGCCCAGCACCAGCCCTGGGCCATAATGCCACAGCTACAGCCACAGAGGCCAGCACCAGAGCCGGGGCTTTAAAGCCACATCTACAGCCAGACGGGCTGGCAGC
>NW_011235358.1:0-436 GCF_000146605.3 Meleagris gallopavo | reverse complement strand
CATCCACGTGTTGGTCTTCCATAAATGCTCTGTTCAGTGCGGAGGAGTTCAGTGACCAGCCCTCGTGCTCCGTGCGCACCTCCACGTCAGGTGCTGTGCTGTCATCCTGGCCTCTGCTGCCATCTGTCGCCTGGCTACAAAATGAACTGAGTGCTGGCAGGAAGGTTCAACCTCTGCTGTGTCCACCTGTGACGCTGTGGCCAGCATTATAAAATAGGAGGCATTCCTTTTGGATCAGCCCTTGCATAGTTATGAAAAATTAAGGTTTGTAATGGCTGGCTGAGTAAAATTGGTGGCTGCTAGAGAGGGGCACAACTCTAAAATAACAGTAGTTAGACACTGGTAGCTTTCAAGGCCAATTTAAATAACGTGGCTGTCTTGGGTTATTTATTTATTTAATGTTATCTTTCATTGTCGTATTTCCTGAAAATTCTTC
>NW_011235357.1:0-522 GCF_000146605.3 Meleagris gallopavo | reverse complement strand
GCAGCAGGGAGTCGCCTATGACAACCACCCTTCCTAGTCCTTTCGGGTGGTAGGAAGTCTTGAGGCGCGGGGTTGACCGCTTCCCCCGAGGCACCCTCACAGGTGGGCCTCCTTCCACACCTGCACACACCTCTCCCTCGGGGTTCCAGGGCCTCAAATCTATTCCGCAGAGGCACCTGGGGAACCGAGCATGATCTGGGGGGGGGACGCCCACAACGCCGAGTAGGTATCTGTTTCCACCCATCCTTCTCTCTCAAACAGCTTTGCTCTGCTCGGCAACAAAAGGGCAGAGGCTCCGCCACTGAGCAGTGGATATCACCTTGCCCTTTTGGGAGAGAGTTTTGTCCCAGTCCCACACCCCCTAGTTCTACATAAGTATTGTGAGGGTAAGGGGCAGACTGGGGGCTCACTATATCCGGAGCACAGTCTGTCTGTCGATTCCTCTCCGTCACTTGTTTGCAAGGCGACTGGAGGCCACATGCCCCATAGGGAGCCACAGTCGCATGCTGGGACCTCGGGGCC
>NW_011235356.1:0-683 GCF_000146605.3 Meleagris gallopavo | reverse complement strand
TTCTTAGCTGCAGGAGGACAAACAGTCTCAGGCAGCCAGCACCAACTACATGCAGAGCATTATAAAAGCAAATCAGCTAATGTTTTGAAGAATGACTTGTCCTTGTACCTAAAGCACTGCATCCTGCTTTAAATCCTGTGGGTTAGAAGACACCAGCTGACACGTCTTAGAAAGCTAGTCCTTTTTTTTTTTTTTTTTCCTTTGTCTAAATATATCCTTGGTGCTCACACTGCTTGGGCTGCCTGAGTCATGGACTCTGTGGCAGAAGTGACAGCAAATGTGCTGCAGGTTGCTGTTCAGATATTCTGATGGTGGGTTTTGCTCAAAAGACATAAAACATCTGTTAAAGTCTATTCAGTAGCTCATCCTTGGAGGCAATTGACTCTTTGTCAATAAACATTTCCTCTGTCTTCCTAAGTGCTGGAAACCCCTTTGCTATGGGATGCTGTTGCAAGGGAAGCTGGAGATCAGGCATGTTTGAAAGGGTCATGTTCTAGGTGCATTTTTTATTCATTTCCATTTCTCCTCCTCACTTGCGTGGATTATTGACCCCAAAACATCTCTTTCAAATACAAAGTTACAGCAAGGCATGGATATGTCTTTAGGTGGCAGATAATTTATTTTAGAACTGTCTGGATTACTTTTCAGTGTATGACACTATCTGAATCATAACATGTCCCTGC
>NW_011235355.1:0-603 GCF_000146605.3 Meleagris gallopavo | reverse complement strand
CCCAAAGCATCTCTTACTCTTACATCATTGGCCTCATCTCACTGCCATGTTTAATTTCTAGAGCCAACAGGTCTGTCCAACAGCTCTGCTGAGAGGAGAACCAACATTTGTTTCAGGCACGTGTCCTGAGATCTGGAAAGCCCCGATGTGTCCAGGTGCAGGCAGAACAGGCAAGGACAGCCGTCAGATGGCTTTGAACACCTCGTGTCTGCCTGCCTGACCAGGAAGGAACGGCACCGTTGTGTGGCTCAACTGAGCCCCTCGGGCAGATGTGTGTGAGCTGAGTCCTCAGATCCAAAGCGAGTGGGAATTCGCTGCAACACCTCAGGCACAATTAGGGTAACTTAGTTTCAGCAAGTTCTGTGTTTCTAATAATGGAAAAAACCCACACCCAAACAATTATGATAGGTGCTGCAAAAGAAACTCCTCTTCACCTTTTTGGATGGAAAGTCACTGACTGTAAATTTCCCCTGTAAAGCTGCGGGGCCTTCTTCCACTCCAACGTCTCTGCTGTCTGACAACGGGAGCTGCTGTGGCCTCGTGTCCGTGCCTGTGCCTCCTCCTGGCTGAGCAGCTTTGTGGGAGGAGAAGAAGCCCACGGGG
>NW_011235354.1:0-415 GCF_000146605.3 Meleagris gallopavo | reverse complement strand
AGCCACTCTCCATGGTATTCACAAGTCGAGGCAAGTCAGGTCAAGTCCCTGCTAGAGGAGAAAAAAGGTGACGGCACACCTCTTAGGAAGGATAGAAAGTGTGACGCGGGCAACTACCAGCATGTCAGCCTCACCTCTGTGCTGGTCACGGATCATGGAGCAGATCATCCTGCAAGTGACTCTCAAGCACACATTCCAGTGCGTCACCACCCTGTGCGTGAAAAGCTGCCTCCTAATAACCAACCTAAACCTCCCCTGTCTCACTTGAAAACCATTTCCCCTTGTCCTATCGCTATCCACCCTCCTAAACAGCCGTTGCCCCCTCCTGCTTATGCGCTCCCTTCGAGTCTTGGAAGGCTGTCATGAGCTATCTCCAGAGCTTTCTCTTCTCCCACACAAACAATCCCAGTTCCCT
>NW_011235353.1:0-643 GCF_000146605.3 Meleagris gallopavo | reverse complement strand
CAGGGAGGGTAAAGGGTTCGAAGTTAATAGTACATTAGTTACTTTGGAGCGCTTTGAACTGGAATAATGGAAGGCCTAGCTCCAGGGATATGGAGAAGTGCCTACCTACCTGGACTTTAGGAATGTTTCTAAACAGGCATAGAATAAATTTAGTTCAATAACCTTAATTTGTCTTTTCTTTCTAAATGACTTTTTCTATAGTTAGGATTCTGATTTAAATATAATCTCCTATACGGTTTGCCAAATGGAATCTTTTTTTTGGGGGAAAAAAAAATCTCTGACAGTACTGGTGATAGTGCAGCAGGTTCATGTGAAATTTTTCTGTTATCATTCTTTTGATTTAAGTGTTGGATCTAAAATACTACATCAATTCATTTTAATGGTAGATAGTGATCTACTAAAGTAAAAAGGTTTGGAATCAATTTTAGAGGTTATTTATATATAAAATCACACTGTTTTTAATCCACTTTGAAAAATATTAGAGTAATAAGGAGACTGAAGCTGATGTTTAAGCACATATACCAGGAGTTACCATAAACTAATAGAAATATACCCACATGACACCACTTCTTCCCTCTTATTGCACCTGTTTATTCCCACACGATTGTTCTGGTGCATCTCTTCTGAAACATGATGATTTCTG
>NW_011235352.1:0-460 GCF_000146605.3 Meleagris gallopavo | reverse complement strand
GGCCAGATCCCATGACTTCTGTAACGTATAGGGATAGGTGCCTGGAATTGGAGCATTTAACACTTTAACTCCCAGTATACTACATGATGTATTGATGCGGAATACTGAGAACCAAACCGAACAAAAAAAAATATATAAAACCATGACATTCCACCCCTTATTCTACATCACTACATCATGCTTAATTTATATACATATATAAGCGAAAAAGATGATTAAAATGCATTACACACACGTCTATATACATATACATAGAATTATCGACTGCACTCCCCTAGCATCAAGTTTCCTTGTGGTACACATTGAACATCCCCGTTTTTTTGCATTACCCACCAAGTGGTCCCAGGTCCCTGGGCAAAAACAGTACCACGGAGTGGGTTGCCCTTTCCAGAAGCTGGAAGAACCCAAACTGCTTTTCCCAACATGTTCTTTACATGTACAACAGGGACTTTATCTCCGT
>NW_011235351.1:0-599 GCF_000146605.3 Meleagris gallopavo | reverse complement strand
TTCACAGATCACATATGAGATTATTTGAGAAAGCTGGTTAGACTCTAATGCAGATACAAAATAGTTGAAAAAATAACTACTCACGTGTAGAACTTTTCATTTTCAGATCTAATGAAGGAGGAATAGGAAAGGGAATGAAAAAAGCATGTGTTATTACAGTTTCTCATTCACAGTGTAGGCTTTATTTTTAACAGTGTGAGATAGGTTTATACAGCTAGCACTGATGAAAGTTTGAATTCTTGAGGACATTGTGCTTACAGTAAACTATGGGTGAAATCAAAATTGCAAGTTCAGGCAAAGCTGACTTCTAAATAACCTACTCTAGAGAAGATACATCTAGAATTATAATACATTGATAGGCCTCTCAGTCTGAGCAGCATTTTTTTTCTAATCATCACAGTTGAAGCCAGTTTCTAGTGGGAGAAATATGAGTACTATATCTTAAAAAAGATAAAATTAAATGAAATATGATTATGAGACAGAAAAGTGACAGTGGTGAGTGAGAAATTTTTGTAGAGACTTAATACCAGCACTCATGTTTTCTTGAATCCAGTAAAGCACTGCAGTGAGGTCTGTGAATATTCCAGGAGACCCTCTTT
>NW_011235350.1:0-301 GCF_000146605.3 Meleagris gallopavo | reverse complement strand
AAACTCAGTAGCACCACAGCATCATAATGAATTTATCCTGCAGTAAAACTCACAATTTTAACAGTTTACAAAATTAAAAAGCTGTTTCTATCTGAGAAAAAAAAAGAAAAAGGTGCTGCATGACAAAAAACATTTGCCAGCAAAGCTAATATGAAATAACGAGGGAAGGTTTATAAAAACTTTTCCTGGTCAGCAATGGTCAGTGGTTGTTCTTTTTTTTTTTTTTTTCCTTAGTTCTCTGTTTAGACACCTCTGAGCATGATTTGAATCCACTTACTCCTTTCTGTTATTACTCCAAAAA
>NW_011235349.1:0-398 GCF_000146605.3 Meleagris gallopavo | reverse complement strand
AAGACTGTCCTGACTGAATCTAGAATACTTCATAATCCCTGATCCCTTCAGAGAAATTTTATTGAGTTCTGTGTTCTTGGTGTTTGGCTTTTCACAGAGTGAATTGGTGATGACTTCACTGATGACATACCATTATCATTTTTTCCTCTTCTCTTTTTTTTTTTCCCTCCTCTTTTTTTTCTTCTCAGACTACCATACAGTAAAATTGATTTTATCCCTTTAATAGCTTCATTTTTCTTTCATTTCTATAGCAGAAAGCAACTATAAAACTGATTGGTTCCCAGTTAGCATAGCCTGTAAGTTAGCAGAGAGATAAGAAACAGCCCTATCTTTATAGGTTTGGCAGAAACAGGAAATTTTCATTTAAAAAAGAAAATGCACTTGAGATAAAAAGGCTG
>NW_011235348.1:0-406 GCF_000146605.3 Meleagris gallopavo | reverse complement strand
TTTATTTAATTCAGGATCTGTTTATGACTGTTAAAAATTCAGGATCTGTTACTTTCTATATTCCTTGAATATCCTCAGATACGAGGCAAAGTTACAGGAGTTTTGTTTGACTACTGGAAGTTACTGGTACATAGACACTGATGCTTAATATCAGGTTCCGGTCTTCATGATTTAGGGAATGCAAAGCAGAGAGGAAGGACAAGTAAGAGCATGGCTTAAAGTTGTTCACAATTAGGCCATTTCTTTTATTTATTGCTGAAAAAAGTATGAGTAGAAAGATTAAATATATGAAGTATTATGTTTTGATGTTCTTTCTGGAAGAGAAAAGGTAATTTCTCACTTGCAGTTTTGTGGAAGTTTAAAAAAAAATAAAAAAGAAAAAAAAAAGAATGACTTCAAGAAGAAT
>NW_011235347.1:0-666 GCF_000146605.3 Meleagris gallopavo | reverse complement strand
ATCCGACTCCCCCATGCTGACCATCCACAGCTAGATCAAGTTGCTCAGAGTCTGAGCCAGGCTCACCTTGAAAGGGCCAGCACATCCACCATGTCTCTGGCAACCTGTGCCACTGCCTCAGCACCCTCACTGTACAAGACATTTTCCTTAGATTTCACCTCCATTTTCCCTTGTTCTTTCCTTTAGGTATTGAAAGGCTGTTACCAGGTTCCCTTGGAGCCTTCACTTCTCCAGGAGGCCGAACAGCCCAGCTCTCCTTGCTTACAGGAGAGGGGTTTCATCCTTGGGTTCGTGTTTGTGGCTGTACTCTGGATGCACTCGCACAGCTCCATGTCTCCCTGCACTGAGGACTCCACATCTGGACGCAGCACTGCAGGTGAGGCCTGACCAGCGCAGAGCAGAGGGATGGGGATCTCCTCCCTTGGCCCGCTGACTGTGCATCTTTGGATGCAGCCCAGGATACGGTTGGCTTTCTGGGCTGGAAGGGCCCACTGCTGGCTTGTGTCCAGCTCCCACCCACCAGTACTCCCAGGCCTTATGGAGCAGGACTACGCTCAGTCCTTTCATCCCCTAGCATGTTTTGGTGGTGGGTGTTCCCTCATCCCAGCTACTGACCCTGCTCTTGGATTTGTGCCCACTGCTCAGCCTGTTGAGGTCTCTGTGGAT
>NW_011235346.1:0-453 GCF_000146605.3 Meleagris gallopavo | reverse complement strand
GCAAAAACAAATTATACATATGGGGCAGAAGTTAATCAACTTTAAGACTTCAATTAATTACTTTATTCTTCTTTACATTAAAAATTACAACGTAACAAGGGTTTGAAAAGCCAAGTAAACCTGATTTCACACACGCACACACTTGCTAAGTCACAGAGTTCATCCGTTTGAAGTGATATTTTCTGATTCTCATCAGGATATTTTATTAAACAATATACACATTGAGAGCCTCATGACAAAGCCAGACACATTTTTTTTTTTCCCAGCATTTAAGATGTGCAACTGAATATGCAAAGATTCCTGTGGAACTTCTGCCTTCCCCTTCACTTGTGTGAGAGATAGCTTTGTTCAATTGGCTGCAATTTCAATGGCTGTGTCCACCCAGTGTCCAGTCTCCAGACTCACACACCACCTCCCCCAAGCAAAGTGAATGTGCTACACAGTATTGCACAG
>NW_011235345.1:0-418 GCF_000146605.3 Meleagris gallopavo | reverse complement strand
AGCCCTCTGATCATCTTCCGTTGGCCCTTCTCTGGACCTGCTCCAAAAGCTCCACATCATTCCCGTGCTGGAGCCCCAGGCCTGGACGCAGTGCTGCACATGGGGCCGCACCAGAGCCGAGTCGAGGGGGACAATCACCTCCCTCTCCCTGCTGGTCGCTCCTCTTTGAATGCAGCCCAGGATACAGTTGGCCTTCTGGGCTGCAAGTGCACACTACTGGCTTATGTCCAGCTCTTTGTCCACCAGGATCCCCGAGTCCTCCGCAGGGCTGCTCCCAAGGGCTTCTACGCCCAGTTTGTACAAGCATCTGGGTTTCCCCTTCATCAGGGACATCAACAGTGGGGTTGAGTGCACCCTAAGGACACCAAGCTGTGGGGTGCAGTGACACAGCAGAGGGACGGGATGCCATCCACAGAGA